>NC_037672.1:93824170-93992141 GCF_003255815.1 Theropithecus gelada | reverse complement strand
TAGCTCTGAGAAATTTGATGGACTGAAGCCTTCTTCTCTCATCTCGTCTAAGTCATTCTCCGTCCAGCTTTGATCCATTGCTGGCAATGAGCTGCGCTCCTTTCCGGGGGAGATACGCTCTTATTTTTTGAATTTCCAGCTTTTCTGCCCTGCTTTTTCCCCATCTTTGTGGTTTTATCTGCCTCTGGTCTTTGATGATGGTGATGTACTGATGGGGTTTTGGTGTAGGTGTCCTTCCTGTTTAAGAGTTTTCCTTCTAACAGTCAGGACCCTCAGCTGTAGGTCTGTTGGAGATTGCTTGCGGTCCACTCCAGACCCTGTTTGCCTGGGTATCAGCAGCAGAGGCTGCAGAAGATAGAATATTTCTGAAGAGCGAGTGTAGCTGTCTGATTCTTGCTTTGGAAGCTTCCTCTCAGGGGTGTACTCCACCCTGTGAGGTGTGGGGTGTCAGACTGCCCCTAGTGGGGGATGTCTCCCAGTTAGGCTACTCAGGGGTCAGGGACCCGCTTGAGCAGGGAGTCTGTCCCTTCTCAGATCTCAACCTCTGTGTTGGGAGATCCACCGCTCTCTTCAAAGCTGTCAGACAGAGTCGTTTGCATCTGCAGAGGTGTCTGCTGCTTTGTTATTGTTTACTGTGCCCTGTCCCCAGAGGTGGAGTCTACAGAGACAGGCAGGTTTCCTTGAGCTGCTGTGAGCTCCACCCAGTTCGAGCTTCCCAGCAGCTTTGTTTACCTACTTAAGCCTCAGCAATGGTGGGCGCCCCTCCCCCAGCCTCGCTGCTGCCTTGCTGGTAGATCACAGACTGCTGTGATAGCAATGAGGGAGGCTCCGTGGGTGTGGGACCCTCCAGGCCAGGTGTGGGATATGATCTCCTGGTGTGCCTGTTTGCTCAAAGCGCATTATTGGGGTGGGAGTTACCGGATTCTCCAGGTGTTGTGTGTCTCAGTTCCCCTGGCTAGGAAAAGGGATTCCCTTCCCCCTTGCACTTCCCAGGTGAGGCAATGCCTCGCCCTGCTTCAGCTCTCGCTGGTTGGGCTGCAGCAGCTGACCAGTACCGATCGTCCGGCACTCCCCAGTGAGATGAACCCAGTACCTCAGTTGAAAATGCCGAAATCACCGGTCTTCTGTGTCGCTGGCGCTGGGAGTTGGAGACTGGAGCTGCTCCTATTCAGCCACCTTGCTCCAATTTTTCATTTTTAATACGTGTATTTTTCTTATTACTGTTGTTATTATTATTATTACTACTAAATCATGAGAGTTCTTTATGGATTCAAGATAGAATAATTTTAATAAATATATAATTTGCCAATTTTTCCCCAAGTCCATATCTCATCTTTTTATTTTCTTTACAGTACCTTTTGAAGGCCAAATGATTATCATTTTTATGAAGTATAGTTATCAATCTGTTTTTTTCATTTGCACTTAGTGTGTTTTGAAAACTATTTGCTTAATCCAAGGTCAGAAAGATTTCCTGTTACACCTTCTTCTAGAAGTTTTGTAGGTTTAAGGTTTAATTCTACAGTCCAATTTATGTGTGATGGTTGTTTCTATGTGTCAATCTGACTGCAACATAGAGTATGCAGATATTTGGTTAACCATTATCCTGGGTATGTCTGTGAGGGTGTTTCTGGATGAAATTAACATTTGAATCTGCAGACTGAGTAAAGCAGATTGCTCTCCTCTATGTGGGTCAGCCTCGTTGAATCTTTCAGAGGTCTAAATAGAACAAAAATGTGGAATAAGGAGAATTTGTTTTCTCTGATGTTATATTATATACAATAAATAATAAAGATAACATAAAACATTTACATTAAAAGTGAAAAGACACTAGAGAAAAATTCATGAAGCAAAAAGCAGATTCTTTAAACAGATCAATAAAATTTATAATCTTTAGCCAAACTGATTACAAAATCAAGAGATGATTCAAATGACTCAAAACTCAGGAAAGAGAGAACATCTGTAGATTGTACAGATGTTAAAGCAAACTTCGGCAAACTTTTTCCAAAAACAGATCCAAAGTAAGTATTTTAGACTTTTGAGGCCATACACAGTCTCTGTTGCATATTCTTGTAATTTTGTTTATTTTTAGAACTCTCTAGAATGTAAAATAATTTTTACCTCATTGAGTATGTAAAAGCAGGTAGTGAGACTGATCTGGCCAACCCCACATTAAAAAGATAATAAAGAATAATTATGAACAGATTTAGGCCAATGAAAGTAGTAAAGTAAATAAAATGCACAATGTATTTCTGATAGAAAAATGTCCAATGTTCATTCAAAAAGAAATTGATAACGGGATTGATTACATATCTATTACAAAGATGGAATTTGTAGTTAACAACCTTCGAGCAAAGAGAACTTTACGCCCAGATGACATCATTGGCAAACACTAGCAAACACCAAAAGAAGAAATAGCATCAGTGATACACAAATTCTTCCAGGAAATAAAATTTTGGAATTTCCAATTCATTTTACAGGAGGGGGAAAAAGGCCTACTGAAAAATATCCCTCAAGACTCTTACATTAGTTTCCTCTGGCTGTTATAGCAAATTACCACAAACATAATGAATTGCAGCAAAAAAAGTTATTCTCACAGTACTTGAGGTCAGAAGTATAAAATCCATATCGACAGGCCTAAATCATATTGTTGGCAGAGCTGTACTATCTCTGGAGGTTTTAGGGGAAATTCATTCATTGCCTCTTCCCAAAAGGTGAAGTCCTGTTAAGAAGAGCTTCCTGGTAAATGAATCTCATTTGTTTGGGGGTCCTCACCTATTCCACACTGACATATTACTCTGAAATTAGCCTTTAATTACTTCTTAAACTTGTAATTGATTTTTCCTTATTCAATTGTATGCTGATGTCCCTTTTCTTCTGTGCTTTGCTAAAAGTGAAATAATTCTTATGTCTCATCCGTCCTTTTAGTTTACTTAGGAAATCAGTTTACTTAGTTGCCTTGTAACCTCAGCTCTCTGATAAGCTCAAGAAAAATACTGATTTTCAAATTATTCATCTTTTTTTGATTTTAGGATGGTGATGACATTCTTCACAGCTTCTTACCTACTAAGCAGAAACAAAAGTCTACACTTAGTTAAAAAAAAAAGTTGCTCTTTGTCACATGACTGAAGGGGAAAGAAAACAGAAAAGAAGAAAAAAAATTTGCACCATTTCTGAAAGGAAGGGATTAGTGTAATTACATTCCATTTGAAGAAGTAAAAATACCATATGTTTTCTGCAATTACATATTCAAAATTATTTAACTTAATTCAGTGGTGTAGTCTGAAAGTGAAGAACACCTATATAACTATCAAAATTTAAATTAACACAAATCTTATATAAGCATCAAGGAAAACAAAGTTTATATTGAATACAAGTAATTAAACTACATGTGTACTATTTTAATCATGTGTGTCCCTACCTTAAGAACACTGACAAATAAAAATCTATGGTGGTTGATCATCATCCAAGAGACTAAAGCATACATTTATGCACTTGAAGTTATTCGGAAAACAGATGACAAATCAAATTAAGTAGCAAAATACGGTAACGATCGCTACAAAGCTCCCTGTGGAAAATAAACTGCTATTAACAAGCAGAAAAGAAAATTTGTTTTCTTTTAGCAATTATTAGAATGAGTAACGTTATTGAGAAAACGTTTTATAGTTTATGTTCTCTGTTCTTGTACTTTTCTAGGCAGGTAAGTATAAACACATTATTTAGCACCATAGAGTTCAAAATATAGAGGTGTAAAATTGTTAAAATACTTATTTCACATATTATTAATTGGTATGCAAAAACACTTTGCAATTTAAAACATGCTTTAAAACTGTAATTAAAAATAAGTAGAAATAAAAAATTAGTAATAAATACACATTTAAATATAAAATATTAGATTATCATGATAAAATTGAGAATACCAACAATGAAGGAATCTATGAATTAGTATATGCATATTATATGCCAATCACACTCTTATATATCTTATTTAAATTTTCCCATTTAAAATAAATGTATAAAGTTTATCTGTGTTTTAACAACACTTCCATTTTCTATTCTGTTATATTTCTGATATCTACCTGCACTGAAATTCAGGGACCTCCCACTATGCCTTCATCAAATTGCTGTACCTTCATAAATATAACCTAGAATTTAATTATAAGATCAGAAATATACCTTGTGCCACCAGTCCCCTTTATTTGAGTTTATTAGTAATTTATTATTCTTGCCATTAAGATCACAAAAATTAAAATGAGAGCTTTCAGTCTATTAGAAAGGAGCCAAGAAAGCAAATTGTTCTATTCAATGAGAACCATAGAAAAGGAATACATAGAGTCTTGTTGCAATAAGTATGTGTAGTCCAACCCTGTTCATCAAAGATCAAAATTCCACATAAGTGTTTAGTGTCAAAGCCTTATACCACGATTTCCCAAAATGTTTTACAAAAAAAAAAAAAAATTCTATAAGATTTCCTTGATGTCAAAAATCGTTGCAAAAATAATTATTTAATTTAAATAAATATAAATATCCAAGGAGACATGGATTCCTTTGCTATAGCAATTCTCAAAGCCTTGTGTGTTCTGTGAATCTCCAAGAAGTATAGATAGTATTTAGTATTAGTTACAGAATCTCTATCTCCATTTCATTATTGTTGCTTTATTTGTTTTCTTAGATATTTGTTTTCTTAGATTATCTCACATTTAAAACTCTACAGAACATGTTTTAGGAAAAGCATTTTATTATGATGCTTTTATGTATTCTAGCCATATCTTCTTCACAAACATGTGGTAATTTGTAGACACTGGTTTAGCATTCACAGTTTGACTTATCAGTCATATATCTTTTCATATAGACAGAAAGGTGTAAACTTCACAGTTGAGAGAGAAAATTGAGACATAGAAAATAAAATTTGGTCTAAATGACCAATTGAAAATTTCTAGAATATTATAAATAAATAAAATAGTTGATAACATATTATTCTAAAATATTTGTATTTGCAAAGTAAGCCATTAAAATTGAGAATATATCAGAAGAAAAAATAATAATCATTACCACTAAATGAACAATTACTTTTTGGTAGAATTTGTGTTGTCTTTTTGTAGACTTATTATTTTATTTATCCCAATAATTATTCCAGTCGAATATATTATATCTATTTTATGGATAGAGTCATGAAGACTCAAATGAGCTAACTTGCTCAAGGTTACACAGCTACTAAATGGAAAAGCTGATATTTGTTGCAAGAAGTCAGGGACCCCGAACGAAGGGACTGGCTGAAGCCATGGCTGAAGAATATAAATTGTGAAGAGTTCATGGACATTTATTTGTTCCCCAAATTAAGAGTTTTATAACTTCTTACAACTGTCTTTATTGCAATCTCCGAACATAAATTGTGAAGATTTCATCGACATTTATCACTTCCCCAATTAATACTCTTGTGATTTCCTATGCTGTCTTTACTTTAATCTCGTAATCCTATCATCTTCATAAGCTGAGAATGTATGTTGCCTCAGGACTCTGTGATGATAGCACTAACTGCACAAATTGTTTAAACAATATGAAATCTGGGCACCTTGAAAAAAGAACAGGATAACAGTGATGTTCAGGGAACAAGTGAGATAACCATTATGTCTGGCTGCCGGAGAGCTGGGCAGAACAGAGCCATATTTCTCTTGTTTCAAAAGCAAATAGGAGAAATATCACTGAATTCTTTTCCTCAGCAAGGAACATCCCTGAGAAAGATAATGTGTGCCTAGGGGTAGGCCTCTAAAATGGCCACTCTGGGGCATCTGTCTTTTACAGTTGTAGATAAGGGACAAAATAAGCCCTGGTCTCCTGTAGCACTCCCAGACTTATTAGGATGAGGAAATTCCCGCCTAATAAATTTTAGTCAGACCGGTTGTCTGCTCTCAAACCCTGTCTCCTAATTGCTAATGAGTGCCCGATGCTTCATTAGCAATTTTAATTTCATCCTGTCCTGTAATCTTGTGATCTCGCCCTGCCGCCATTTGCTTTGTGATATGTTATTACCTTTTGAAGCATGTGATCTCTGTGACCCACACCCTATTCGTACACTCCCTGCCCTTTTGAAAATCGCTAATAAAAGCTTTTTGGTTATATGGCTCAGGGAGCATCACAGAACCTGCTGACATGTGATGTCTACCCCGGACACCTAGCTTTCAAATTTCTCTCTTTTGTACTCTTTCCCTTTATTTCTCAGACCAGCTGACACTTAGGGAAATAGAAAACAACCCATGTTGAATATCAGAGGTGGGGTTCCCCTGATGCATAATAATAACAGCAATACCTTCTACTTACTAAGCTTTAATTCTAAACTAGGCATTGCAATATGTAATATAAATGTGAAAAGAAAATAAAGACAGAGAGAAATAGAAAGAGAAAAAGAGAGGAAGGAAGGAAGGAAGGAAGGAAGGAAGGAAGGAAGGAAGGAAGGAAGGAAGGAAGGAAGGAAGGAAGGAAGGAAGGAAGGAGGAAGGAAGGAAAGGTTTCCCCAGTAGATATTAAAATCTCAGAATTTCCTAATTCTAATATCCTGCTGTTTTCCACTATACTTCAAAAAGATTTAAGTAGCTGCTTAAAGCTAAGAGCATATTTGTTTCATTTAAGTAACATGATGCTCTCAAAATATCAAAGAAGAAATTTGCAAATTGAATACCAATGGAAAAAATAATTGATTTCATTAATTACAAAGGAAATTTTGGACTTGAATAAACCAAAGCAAATAAATAAAATTAATTTCCCATCTAAATTTAAATATATCTTCAACATGACTTTTCTTTGTTCTTTCTAATTTATTTATTGGATGCATGGCTTCTTTGACAACACTTTTATGATTACAACTAATACTCGGGTATTCAAATTTATTAATGAAGAAGTCAGTCTTACAAACATCAGCTCAAGTGTCTTTATCATAATCTCTAATTAAAGATAATATGGGCTTACTCAAAGATTAGATGATCACTGTGTTATTGAGGTGAACATAATTTATCAGGTAAGGAAATACAGGTTGAACATCTCTAATCCAAAAATCAAACCCCAAAATGTTCCAAAACTTGAGAAAACTTTTGACCTCTGACATGATGCTTCCAGAAGAAAATTTCACCCATGACCTTGTGTGATAGGTGAACACAGTCAAAGCTTTGTTTTATGCACAATGTTATTAAAACTTTTATGTAAATTACCTTTTGGCTGTGTGTATAAGGGAAATATGAAACATAAATAAATTTCTTGTTCAGACTTGGGCTCCAACCCCAAAATATCTTATTATGTATATGCAAATATTTCCAAATAAAAAATATTCCAAATCTGAAACACTTCTGGTCCCAAGCATTTTGAATAAGGAATACTAAACCTGTACAAAGAGTAAAAATTACTACAGAGGAATACTAGAAAGCAAAAATCTTTCATATGAGCAAATGTTGAGTCATGCTCTCTGAAGCCTGTCACCGCCTAGTAGTAAAATGGATGATTGGTAATATCTCAAAGATATTTGAAGTTAGTTTATAACTCAATATTGAGTTATATTTCATACAACTCAAAACAGAGGTAAACCTGTCAGTTAATAATATAATTTCTGGCAGGACACAGTTTCCAGTGAAACCTGATGCAATTCTAATAATTTCAGCTTACATCAAGCTTCAACCTGTGTATGATTTATATGACATTGACTAGCATATGAGTAAATAGTCAGGTCCTGAGCTATTGTTAATGATGATCGGTCAGAGTTGAATCTGTGCAAATGAGGGCTCCATCTTAAGTTGAATAAAGGAAGTATTGTAGCTAACAGGACTTGAGAACAACCTATCTCCAGTAACCAGACTGAAATTCACTGTGGGAACACATTGATCCAATGGCAAGCCCAGAGACATAATTATTTAAATTAGAGACAGAGATCAAACATTACAGCAGAAAAAAAATACAAAATATTTTGTAGCAAAGGCCTTGAAGTGAAAAATAAACATTCTGGGATCAAAGAGAATATGTGGAAAAGAACAACAGGCTGAACATCAGAAAAAGAAAACACAGATCGAATTAGAAATTCTCTTTTACAAAAGATTTTAATGTTATTATTGGTTACTTAATGGTGAAGAATGAGATATTGATAACCAAAGCCACTATTCTTTAGGGTTCTTTATGATAATGGTTTCTATGGTTAGGCTTGTGTTTTCACCCAAATTTCATCTTGAATTGCAATCCCCAGGTGTTGAGGGAAAGACCTGGTGAGAGGTGACTGGATCATGGGGGTGGTTTCCCCCATGCTGTTCTTGTGATAATGATCTTTCATGAAATCTGATGGTTTTATAAGGCAGGTTCCCTGATCTTGCTTGCTTGCTCTTTTGCCTGCCACCATGTAATATGTGACTCTTCCCCCTCCACCACGATTGTAAGTTTTTAAAGCCTTCCCCAGCCATATGGAACTATGAGTCAATTAAACCTCTTTTCTTTATAAATTACCTAGTATTGGGTATGTCTTTATAGCAGTGTGAAAATGGACTAATACAAAAAATTTGTACTGCAGAGAGTAGGGTACTGCTATAAAGATGACTGAAAATGTGGAAGCAACTTTGGAACTAGGTGACAGACAGAGATTGAAACAGTTCAGAAGGCTCAAAACACAGTAAGATGTGGGAAACTTTGCAATTTCCTAGAGACCTGTTGAATGATTTTGATCAAAATGCTGATAATGATGTAGACAATGAAGTCAAGGCTGAGGTGGTCTCAGATGGAGATAAGATTGGGAACTGGAACAAATGTTACTCTTACTATGCTTTACTATGCTTTAGTGAAGAGACTGGCGACATTTTGTCCAGCACCAATGATCTGTGGGAAATTGAAATTGAGAGAGATTATCTGAAATTGGAACTTATATTTAAAACGGAGACAGAGCATAAAAGTTTGGAAAATTTGCTTCCTGACCATATGGTAGAAAAGAAAAACCCATCTTCTGTAAAAGAATTCAAGCCACTTGCAGAAATTTGCAGAAATTTACAGAAATAACAAGAAGTCAAATGTTAATTGCCAAGACAATGCGGAAAGTATCTCCAGGGCAGTCCCTCTCATCACAAGCCTGGAGGCCTGTGAAAAACAGTTTCATGGGCTAGGCCCAGGGCCTCACTGCTGCTCTGTGCAGAATTGGGACTTGATGCCCTGTGTCCCAGCCATGGCTAATAGGGACCAACATATAGTTCAAGCTGTTGCTTCAGAGGGTGCAAGCTTCAAGTCTTTGCTGCTTCCAAGTGGTATTGGGCCTGTGGGTGCACAGAAGTCAAGAAGTGAACTTTGGGAACCTCCACCTAGATTTCAGAGGACATAAGAAAATGCCTGGATGTCCAGGCAGAAGTTTGCTGCAGGGGTAGAGCCTTCATGGAGAACGTCTGCTGGGGCAGAGTGGAAGATAAATGTGGGCTTGAAGCCCCTACACAGAGTCCCCACTGGGGCACTGCCTAGTGGAGCTGTGAGAGGAGGTCCTCCAGACCCCACAATGGTATATCCACTGACAGCTTGCACAGTGCACCTGGAAAAACCATAGACATTCAATGCCAGCCCATGCAAAGCCATAGGGGCAGAACTGCCCAAGGTGGTGGGAGCCCACCTTTTGCATCAGTATGACCTGGATGTGAGTCATGGAGTCAAAGGAGATTATTTCAGAGCTTTAAGATTTAATGACTGCCCTGCTGGATTTTGGACTAGCATGAGGGCTGTAGCCCCTTCCTTTTGGCCAGTTTATCCCATTTGTAATGGGAGTATTTATCCAATATCTGTACCCTCATTGTACCTAGAAAGTAGTTAACTTGCCTATGATGTTACAGGCTCCTAGGCAGAAGAAACTTGCCTTGTCTCAGATGGGACTTTGGACTTTGACTTTTGGGTTAAAGGTGGAATGAATTAAGACTTGTGGGGACAGTTGGGAAGGCATGATTGTGTTTTGAAATGTGAAAAGACATGAGATTTGGGAGGGGCAGAATGATATGGTTAGGATTTGTTTCCCTACCCAAATCTCATCTTGAACTGTAATCCTCAGATATTGGGGGAGAGACCTGGTGGGGGGTGTTTGGATCATGGGGATGGTTTCGCCTACGCTGTTCTTGTGATAGTGAATGATCTGTCATGAGATATGAGTACTTTATAAGGCACTTTTCCCAGCTCTTGTGCACTCTCTCTCTCTCTCTCTTTTTGCCTGTTGTTGTGTAAAACGTGCCTCTTCTCCTTCCAACATGATTGTAAGTGTCCTGAGGATTCCCCAGCCATGCAGAACTGTGAGTCAATTGAACTTATTTTCCTTATAAATTACCTCATCTCAGGTATGTCTTTATAGCAGTGTTATAGTGTGAAAATGGACTAGTACAATGGTATAATAAATTCCATTCAGTTTTTATAAGTAAGCATGGATTTAGTTATGTTCAATAAATCCTTCTACACACTTCAAAAATTTTTACTGAAAATAGATATATAAATACTCAAATACTGTTCTATATTGATACATGAACCACGTGGATATTTTCTGAATATTAGAATTAAGATTCTGATACCTGGAGTGAACAAAACCTGGAATAATGGCCCTTTCTCAAATAATTTTGCCTTAACAAACCTTAATTCTATTTGAGTATGTTGTACATCACAGCAGCATTTATCCATGTATTTTTAACATTTATATTGACTGTCTGTCCCTAAATGAACTGAGATTTTGGAGGGGAGGGAATTGTGTATTATTCATCTTCATGTCTCCAGTGCTTAACACTATTCATGGAATACTGGATAGGCTCAATATATTAGTTTACATAAAATGAACAAAGTCTGAATGAATAAAGACTAACAAAAATAAAAGCAATGTGTCATTCCTTAATGGGGACTGGATCATGGATGAGAAATTGGACTTAAATTGTGTCTTTGGCATTAATCAAAGGATGTTTTCAGGCTTGAGTACCCTCATTTGAAAGTATAGAACTTGAACTACATCTATTGTTTAGAAATACTTGTTTTATTTTTCAAATTTTTGCATGTATTATTTTAATTATGGAGCCCTGTTCTCCAATGAAAACTGATCACAAATCTCACTATAAACAATGGATAAAAATAGACCTGAACTATGTGAACGAGGGCACATACAGCCTCATCTTCTTTCATTGTTGTTTCATTCTTTTTCTCACATGATCCAAAAACAACAACCTCTTCTATGACATTTTGAAGAAACACAGAGAAACACTGCTCTAATATATGGTCTTAATCAATTAGTAGCCATAAAAATATACCATATTATAATTTGTGTTTAAGTAACAAAATATTTTACAGTTAACATGCCATAACAATATCCTCCTAGCATGCCTGTGTTGGTGTGATTGAGCTATTCTTGGGGTTTTCTATATAAACTTATGTCTATCTAAAACAATTAAATTGATCATTAAGGTGTTAGGAATAAACACTTTTCTCAACTTATTTTTAAGTAAATTTGCTCTTGTTCTTACGTTTTTCTATAACTCCTTTGAGAGCACCTTTTTTTTTTAATGTTTAATGTAGTTGCAGCTACTAAAGACATATATAAAATAAGAAAGTTAATTAAATATTAAGGATTCTCTCTCAAGTGTGATTCATTTTATATTCCATATTTTACTCTTCGGTTGCTTTGAAAAGACAATTTTAATCTAATTAAAATATTGTCATACTCATGCTGCCAGTAATAAATTTAATGAATGCAAAGAGAAGTCATAGGGTAACTATTTTCTATTAAAAAACATCATCACACTATTAATAAAAATGATTTTTCATCTTCTACAACAGGTTTATTATTACTAAAAATGATATAGGTTGTGTGTTTCTTGATAATTTAGTATCCTTGGTTGAATATGATCATGCATATTTAGTTTCTCTCCATTAGTGCCCTTTATATTAATAGGGTGCATTGATGAATACATTTCAATATGTTGTTTCATTTTTATAGAAATGGAAAGCAAATATTCTTCCAAAGGTATTCACTCCTAAAGAAATAGAATGAAGTCTCTGTTGTATGTTTTAAATATACAATTTAAATCCAGCATAGGTTTTATAGCATAAATTTGTAAATAATAAAAATTATTCAGACTAAGATTTCCTATTTTTCTTTTGTACTTACATATTCTATTCACCAAGACAACATTTGTGTAAAATATTAAACCAGACTCAGTCCTAGCTTTCATACAGCCTAGGTATAGAGTAAGAAGAAGAAAAAATTTGATTAATAATAGTACTTTAAGTTTCTTGAGTACTTAATTTGTGCCAGGCATTGTTTTAATACTTTCAAGAATGATGAACAGAAAGAAATATAGAAACAGATTCATGGCAAATCCCTTGGGAGTGAGTCCCTAAACCTCTGTCACAATCAGAAAACTGAAAAAGCAGAAAGCAACCCCTGGAATTATTGGTCCCCAAACACATTGCTTTGCAGTAATAACCAGGAATCAAGAATCTTTTTCCAGAATGCTGAACTCTCAGCCATATCACTAATTCCTCAGCAGGGGGGAAAAGTGTGTACACTTCTCACTCCATTTAGATCATTCCTAAATTCAAATGTCATAGTAATTCATCTGGTGGGCAAGGCTGAAATCAGATCTAGAATCCTAGCTCCAAGGAAATCTAGAAAATATAGTTTTAACACAGTAGAAGGGGTTTGGAATAGGCTTCCAAATGGGCCAATCTACTGTGTCCATCAAACCCAAATACCACTTTTGTGTAAAAAGATTGTACATTATTTTACATCAAGACAGAGAACCCAGAAAACTTTGGCACCTCCAAGCCTATACATCATGAATTTGTGGAAACGCTATTTTTTGTTTAACAAAAACAAAAGAAAGCAAAATCTGAAATAACATTGGAAAACAAAAGTGAATCATAAATACAGCATAAACGTGTTACAACTTCTGGAGATTGTCAATCTTTGTAATCATTATTATGAAGAAACAACATAGAAGAAAAAAATACTACAATGCAAAGTAATACCAGAGCAAGTTACTGCACTGGTTATTATAATTTCAAAATATTCCAAAATTAGAGTCAAAAAAATGAGTAATAAAAAGAGTCCCCTTAGTCAATTCTCAAAATCATTATTTTGTTAATAATACACCTTCCCCTGAAATAAATTTATTACAGCAGCAGAGCTGTCTAAAGAGGTATATTAGCATGTGTGTGTTGGAACCTAAAATATTATAATATGTAGAAAAGGGCTTCTAGAAATTAGGACTCCCAAAATAGTTAATAGTCAATACCACAAGAATAAAATCATCTTTACTTTGGCAATTAGGGGAGCACAAAACTGGGCTTCCTGCTCTCAAGCTATGTACTCTAAAGTGAAACTTTCCAAATAACATTTCACTCATTTACACAGAAAATGCAGACATAGATATAGCCCCTCCCACTTCAATTATGGGATGAGATTTCTTTGAGGAATCAGCTTATACCACTGCAGTGGAAACCTACCCTAGGTAGCTATGTAAATAAATCTGCATTTTCCTTCAGTACTGTGAAACTTAATACTGAGTGCCAACTTGATTGGATTGAAGGATGCAAATTATTGATCCTGAGTGTGTCTGTGAGGGTGTTGCCAAAAAAAAAGATGAACATTTGAGTCAGTGAGCTGGGGAAGGCAGACCCACCCTTAATCTGCTGGCCACCATTTAATTGGCTGCCAGTGAATATAACGCAGGCAGACAAACATGAAAAGGTGAGACTGGCCTAGCCTCCCAGTCTACATCTTTGTCCTGTGCTAGATGCTTCCTGCCCTGAAACATCAGACTCCAAGTTCTTCAGCTCTGAGACTCAGACCGGCTCTCCTTGCTCATCAAGCTTGCAGACAACCTATTGTGGGACCTTGTGATCCTATGAGTTAATACGTATAAAACATATATACACACACACACGTGTATAAAATTAGTTCTGTCCCTTTAGTGAAGCCTAATACAGATTTTGGTACCGGGAGTGGTTCTAGTGGAACACAATATTAAGGATGGAGTTCTTTTGTTGATTTTAGAGTTTCTGGAGTTGGCTACTTAATATGATTACACTCAAAAATGCTAAAGGCTCTACTTATAATAGTATGGAGAACACTGATAGTTCTTGGCATTAACTGTTTAGAGAGTTATGCAAAATAAATGCAATTGATGCTGCTGATCCACCAGTCATGAAAGGCAAGGAGTTTAGTGACCCTATACATAATACCTTTGACCATATGTGGAGAACCAAGGAACATAATGAAGCTGATTGGTTGCTCCTAAGTTCAGTGGACAAAGTGATGAAAGAAAATGAAGAACTCATGGATTCTGTCTTCTAGCTGCAGAAGCTGATACTGAGCCTCAAATCTGCTAAGATTGCCCTGAGTGATAGTCTTATCTCCTGTAGAGAAAGAGCTGAAATTGTGGAAAAAACAGACCCAAGCTCTTATCATGCAAGTGGCTGACCTGTAATGAAACGGGCATGCACAGCCTCACCAGGTGTCTGCTATTAAAGGGAGGACATTGATTGGAAAAGAATGGGGCCATGCAATTTGGAATGGGGACGTGTGAGAGGACCCTGATGAAGCTGGGGAACTGAGCTTGTAAACTCTGATTCATCTTTTTTTTTTTTTTTTTTCCTAGAAGGAACAGTTTACCGGTCCCCAGTGGTGGCAATATCCCCTTCCTGACCCATGCTGCCGTCAGTCTTTCATCTATATCTGGAAAGATATATCCTGTGCTGCCTGAGGCAACAGTGATGGCCTCCCCAAAGGCAGTTGCCAGGCAAAATAATGTTGATTCTCCTCAGGAGACTCCTCCAACACCCCTGTCATCACCCAATGTGCTTATGAACAATGTGTCCATGGTTGCAGGGATGGAGCATATTCATGGGCTCAGTAACATGGACTTCCACTCACCAAGACTGACCTGACTAATGCCACTGCTGAGTGCCCAGTTTGCCAGCAGCAGACAATAACACCGAGCCCTTGATATGGCACCATCCTCGGGGTGATCACCTAGCTACCTGGTGACAGGTTGATTATATTGGACCTCTTCCATCACAGAAAGGGCAGAGGTTTATCATCACTGGAATATACACTCCAGATATGGATTTGCCTATCCTGAGTGCAATGTTTCTGCCAAGACTATCACCCGTGGACTCACTAAATGCCTTATCCACCACCATGGTATTCCACACAGTATTGCCTCTAACCAAGGCACTCACTTTACAGTTAAGAAGTGTGGCAGTGGGCTCATGCTCATGAAATTCACTGGTCCTACCATGTTTCCCTTCATCCTGAAGCAGCTGGATTGATTAATGGTGGAATGGCCTTTTGAAGTCACAATTACAACACCAACTGGGTGACAATACTTTGCGGAGCTGGGTCATAGTTCTCCAGAAGGTCATATATGCTCTGAATCAGTGTCCAATATATGGTACTCTTTCTCCCATAGCCAGGATTCATGGGTCCAGGAGTCAAAGAGTGGAAGTGGAAATGGCACCACTCACCATCACCCTTAGTGATCCACCAGCAAAATTTTTGCTTCCTGTTCCCATGACATTATGTTCTGCTGACCTAGAGGTCTTAATTCCAGAGGAAAAAACACTGCCACCAGGAGAAACAACAATTCTATTAAACTGGAAGTTAAGATTGCCCCCTGGACACTTTGGGCTCCTCCTACCCTTAAGTCAACAGGCTAAGAAAGGAGTTACGGTGTTAGCTGAGGTGACTGACTATCAAGGTGAAATCAGTCTACTACTCCATAATCAAGATAAGGAAGAGTATGCATGGAATATAGGAGATCCATTAGGGCATCTCTTAGTATTATCATGCCCTGTGATTAGGGTCAATGGGAAACTACCACATCCCAATCTAGGCAGGACTACAAATGGTCCAGACCCTTCAGGAATGAAGGTTTGGATGACTCCACCAGGAGGAAAAAAAAAAAAAAAATGACCTGCTGAGGTGCTTGCTGACTGTAAAGGGAATACAGAATGCAGAATGGGTAGTAGAAGAATGTAGTCATCAATACCAGCTACGACCGAGTGACCAGTTGTAGAAACGAGTACTGTAATTGTCATGAGTATTTCCTCCTTCTTTTGTTAAAAACGTATGTGTGCATGCATACAGTTGTTCTAAGAAAATATCGTCATATTATTTTCTTTTCCTTTATCATGTGGCATAAGATTTATTGACTTCATATCAACATTTAAGTATTGTTAACTTTATGTCATAGTATCTTGGTTGGGGATTGGTGCATTTCTGGTTGTACAAAGGATAGTTGCGTTGTTAGGTATAATTATGACCTTATTATTGTCTTTATTTGAAGATTATATATGATCTTAGGAGATGTGTATGGGTTCAAGTTGACAAGGGGTGGACTTGTGATGGTTAATACTGAGTTTCAACTTCATTGGATTGAAGGATGCAAAGTATTGACCCCGGGTGTATCTGTGAGGGTGTTGACAAAAAAGATAAACATTTGAGTCAGTGGGCTGAGAAAGGCAGACCCACCCTTAATCTGCTGGGCACCATCGAATCAGTTGCTAGTGAATATAAAGCAGGCAGAAAAATATGCAAAAGAGAGACAGGCCTAGCCTCCCAGCCTACACATTTCTCCCATACTGGATGCTTCCTGCCCTTGAACACTGGACTACAAGTTCTTCAGTTTCGTGACTTGGACTGGCTCTCCTTGCTCCTCAAGGTTGCAGACAGCCTATTGTGGCACCTTGTGATTATGTGAGTTAATACTTAATAAACTCCCACATATGTATATGTCCAATTAGTTCTGTCCCTCTACAGAACCCTGATTAATACAAGTAGTATAATAACTTTACTAGCGACTTAAGGATAATTAATGGATCTAAAAAAGAACCCCATTGAAGGATCAAAATAATTAAACCCAGAACAAAGAGAAATGAGTCAAAGAAAATTGTACTAAAAATTCTCAGAGCAATTTTGAAAACAATTAATTCCCAAAAAAAGATGAAACACTGTCTTGAAAAAGGAAGAAGTAATAAACAATATAACATACTTAACATTTAAAAATACAAGTTATATACACTTATTAGTCTGGAATTGACTAAAACTAACATTTATTATCTAACAGAAAAATCAGAGAAATCTTCCAAAATCTAGAGGATTAATCTAAAAGAGATTTTTGGATATCTTATTAATGTGTTTTCCGTAAGAAAAGAACAAATAAAATTGAGGACAAGAAACATATGTTGCTTTTATTTATTGTTGTTGCTTAGTTTCATTTGCGTGTGTGTGTGAGTGTGTGTGTGTGTGTGTTAAGATTATAATTTTCCTGGAACCAGCCTTCAGATTGAAAAAGTCCATCAAATGCTGAGCAATTATTACTATATTCTTTCCTCTAACTCTTTAACTTCTAACAAACAGATAATATTATTATAGAGATGATGAAATAAAAAGCCCCAAGAGGGAAATAAAATAGTTATTTTAAAGAAATAAGAATAAAGTTTACATTAAATTTCTATATTGTAACACTGAATATTAGAAATAAAATAATATCTTTAAATTTCTGAATGATATATATGTTTAATTCAAAACTGTATTTCCACTAATACTTTAAATTTAGAAAATAAACAGATATTTTCAGTTAAAATGTAATAACAAGTGTTAACTGTTAGTTTGTTATTTTATGGTTTGGAGACTTTTGAAAGAATTCCTTGAGATGCAAGGAAGATTTTTTTAATGATTTCAATAAACATAGCTATACGACACAAGAAGCAATAACTACAAACTAAAGTGATATTTGGAATCTAAATTACTTTGTATGCATAGTTAAATATATTAAGTGATTAATCAAAGTCTGTATTTTAATATAGTTGATGATTACAGCAAAAAATTTAGAACTGACTAAAGTAATAATATGACCATACAGTCATAATAGTAGGAGTTATTTCTAGCCTATAAATGTTTCAATAATAAAAACGCACATGTGTACACATAAAAGCACACAAACATATAACTATTGAAAGGGAAGAATTGTACCTTTTGTTAAATGTACTGTAGATATTGATACATAAACTCCAAAAAGGCAAGGAAATGTTTTATCTACCAATATACCATTAGAGTTTAGAAATTGCATTATATATACTGGGCACTAAATACATGTATATTAAGATGACTAGACAAAATGTTGTATAAATTACAGCCCTCCTATAATGCATGGAGTAAATTACATTTTAAAAATTAAAACAGCAATTAACTTATGAAAAAACTCTAAGAATGAAACTGATCACTGTGTAGTGACTATATTTTAAAAATTCTAACACTTTAATTAGTGTCCCAGAGGCAACGGACCTAAATTGATAATATTTAATATTCTGGAATAGAAACCTTTGTAATATAAAGAAGTCAAATTTTCTCAAATTAATTTGAAACCTGAAAAAAAAAAGAGACAATCACAAACTATTAGAAAATACTTGAAATACATGAAATACAGTGGTGGCAGAATGTATAAAGAGCTAAATAATTGTTTTAAATAGGTCAATGGACACAGAAAACTTGCCAAAGAAATAATATATCTGTATGCTTATATTTCTATAAGTATACTGAGAAACTCTCAAATTGAAAGGTCATAAAAGAGGAAATGTAAATTGAAATGACAATGGGCATCACTTTTCACAACTGAGAGTGGAAAAAAAAAATTGAAAGTTTGTTGATACTTTTTACAGGTGAAGCCATGAAAAGAAGAATTCCAGCATGAAACCTACAGGTATTTATGCCAGATGTCACACACTAAGGCTGTGATATAAGTTAAGAAATGAGAAAGAAAGGCAGACATAGCATGTACGGATCGAAGGGAAAATGGGGGGCCAGATATACCCAGAACAATGAAAACAGACAAAATTCAAAAATATACATACCAGAAAGATACTAAAAAGTGAACAGAATTCATGTTTTTGGCATAGAAATGTTCTTGCATATTCCAAAGAAATATTTTGTGTAGATAATATAGCTTCAGTACAAAGTGGTAATGTGTCACTGGAACACAGGAGATGATAATATTTCTTGTCTAGATACTATCAATATGGCACCCATATAAATAACAGAAGTAAAAACAGACTTAAGACTAAAGGGGAGAATCTATGGCTAAACACAAAAAAGTATGTGGTCCAAAGAGATAATATGTTAATGGAAATCTAGGGACTTGGAACTACTAAAATGAGACCAATCCTGGGACTGATCATGAAAGGTAAGTCACAAAAATCATATACTTAGGCTGAAAACGAAGAAACACTTTGAAAATATATATAGATGTTAATGTTTTTTAAGTTATAAAAACAGAAACAAATATAAATATGTTTCATATCTGTAAACTCACTCTGTTAAAAAAATAAAAATTTCCTACCAAGGATCTGATTTAAAAAACAAAAGAAGAGAGAAAGGAGAAATCAGGAGAGAAAGAGAGACTGATTTTCTGAGAGTAAATCTCCAATATAAATATTTGTATCACATGAACAACAACTTGGTGGGCCAAGGGCATCAACGCTTAGTCTTCTCCACACCATCTGGTACTTAATATACACTGTTAACTACTGATACCACCATTTATAAACATGAGAACTTAATTAGACTCTTTCCAGCTATTGTCCACACAGCTATAGTGACCAGTATTCTCTAGGGATTGTATTATCTCTATGTTTTGAGAGCAACTGGAAAGTAATTAAAGCCACTTTTTATTTTGGACTTTTGCACATCATCAGCATAAACATTAATCTTGCTGCTGCTATTATTATATTTTAATATTTTTTAAATCAAAGATGTATGGAAACTATGGGAAATGTGGAGCTCTTTCACAGCAGTGTGTTGTTCTTCCCTTCTTTAAAAGAGAATGAAAAGGTGTAGTGGCCCAAGCCTATAATCACAGCTTTTGGGAGGCCAAGGTGGAAGGATTGCTTGAGCCCAGGAGTTCAAGACCAGTCAGGGCAATATAAGGAGACCTCATCATTAGAAATGTTTTAAAAATTTAGCAGGACATGGTCGCACACACCTGTCTAAGTTACTGGGGAGGCTAGCGCATGAGGGAATGCTTCAATGTGGGAAGTCAAAGCTGCAGTGAGCCGTGATTGTATTACTACACTCCAGCAAGGATGACACAGAGTGAGACCCTGTCCAAAAAAAAAAAAAAAAAAGCAACTGTGGCAAATGCAAAAATTGATACATGGGACCTAATTAAACTAAAGAGCATCTGCACAGCAAAAGAAACTATTGATAGAGTAAACAGATGACCTACAGAATGGGAGAAAATTTTTGCAGACTATGCATCTGAAAATGGTCTGATACTCAGCATCTATAAGAAACTTAGACAAATTTACAGGAAAAAAACAACCCCATTAAAAAGTGAGGAAAGGACATGAACAGACACTTCTCAGAAGGAGACATACATGTGGCCAACAATTATATATAAAAACCTCAACATCATTGATCATTGGAGAATTGCAAATCACAATCACAGTGAGATACCGTCTCACAGCAATCAGAATGACTTACTGAAAAGTCAAAAAAATAAATAAAACAGATGCTGGCGAGGTTGCAGAGAAAAAGAAATGCTTCTATGCTATTGGTTGGAGTGTAAATTAGTTCAACTATTGTGGAAGATAGTGTGGCAATTACTCAAAGACCTAAAGACAGAAATAACATTCAATCCAGCAATCCTATTACAGGGTATATACTCAAAGGAAAACAAATTGTTCTATTATAAAGGCACATGCATGTATATATTCATTGCAGCACTTTTTACAATAGCAAACACATGGAATCAACCTAAATGTCCATCAATGATAGCCTGGATAAAGGAAATGTGGTACATATACAACATGGAATACTATGCAGCCATTAAAAAAGAAAAAAAAAAAAAAGCTAGATTATGTCCTTTGCAGGGACATGGGTGGAGCTGGAGGCCATTAACCTTAGCAAACTAACACAGGAACAGAAAACTAAATACCACATTTTCTCACTTGTAAGTGATAGCTAAATGGTGAGAACACATGGACACATAGAGGGGAACAACAGACACTGGGGCCTTTCGGAGGGTGGAGGTTGGGATGTGGGAGAGGATCAACACAAGTAACTAATGGTTACTAGGCTTAATACCTGGGTGATGAAATAATCTGCACAACAAAACCCCATGACAAACATTTACCTATGTAACAAACCCGAATATGTACCCCTGAACATAAAATAAAAGTTTAAAGAAAAAATAAATAAAAGAGCAAAGATAGTGTTGTTATCAAGCGCAGTGAACAAAACAATGTACTGGCTGTTACATTAGTCTTTTTTTTTTTTTTTTTTTTTTTCAAACAGAGTCTTTTTCTGTCACCCAGGCTGGAGTGCAGTGATGCAATCTTAACTCACTGCAGCCTCTGCCTCCTGGATTCAAGGGATTCTCCTGCCTCAGCCTCCCGAGTAGCTGGGACTTCAAGTGTACAAAACCATGCCTTGGTAATTTTTGTATTTTTAGTAGAGATGGGTTTTCACCATGTTGGCCAGGCTAGTCTGGAACTCCTGACCTCAGGTGATCCACCGGCCATGGCTTCCCAAAGTGCTGGGATTACAGCTGTGAGCCACCACGCCTGGCCACATCAATCTTTTAGGAGAAAACTTGGTCCTTGACTGTAGAATTGATTAGGGGCATGGTATGAAGGAACATTTATAGTTGAACATTGAGAGAAGGTAATCTAAGTTTAGGATTTTTGTGGATTGCATGGGAGTGGAGGAAAGGGGAAAAGAGTAGAGCTGCTCAGTACAGAACTCTAGCTAGGTTCCTTTGAGCCTTCTCCACTAGGAGTCAACCTTGGTCTATAAAAACTTGAACAAGCAGTAGCATAGTTCTAATAGCTGAAGACTACATCCAAAATAGGATGTTAGTCCATCCCCTCACCCCTTAAAGTGCCTTCTTAAGAAAAGTCAATGCCGCCAAAACAATTTACTGTTCGATTCCTCCAAAACCTAAGGATAGGGCCTCTGTTTCCAAGTCTCTGCTAGAGAATAGAATCCCAACTTCAATAATTGCCAGTTAGCAGAGACAGCTGCATCAATTGCATTTTAATTAAACTTTTGTAATTTTTTACTTCTCTGATTTTTTTTTCTCTCATGTTTTTCCCCTTCCCTACTCTGTCATTTTCTCTTTAAAATGACCAGTCACCTCTATGCAAATGTGAGTTCAGTTCATGACGAATTATCTTCCCTATTGCAATACTTATTACTGATAAAAATCTTTTCTTGCCACTTTAACTGGTGTCAAGCTTTGAGGTAGACATTACAAAAATTAGGCTTCCAAATACAAAGACTACTGGTAGTCCAATCTAGAGACTTTAAAGTTGTGAAAGTTTCACGACTAAACTATCATGCATTTGAATGAAGTTTGTTCTCTCTGTGTACTGGACATCGGGGATTTGGGGCCCTTAGATAACCATCACTAAGATTCAACAGGAATGAAAGCTAACTTTGGTTAATGCCAAGAGAAAGAATGATCATAGAATTGTGTTATAATCTCTTTCCCAAAACATTTTCTACTGTGGTGATTTAGTTCTAAACTTTTTTTTTTTCAACTAAGTTTTTTGTGTGTTTTTTTGTCATCTCTCAAATAGTCTCAAAACCAAGTCTAGCTTTCTGATATGAGATATTTTACAAATATTTACCTGAAATCACTATTTCTTAAAGGTGATCCAGAAAAAAAGAAAGTAGATATGTGATCACCTCTAGAATCAATCTTCTAATTTCTAGTATGTAATCAGTTGAATAGGTGGTATTTGTATAATGAGGTAATTTTCTTTCTTCTTTCTACTGATGTCTCAGATTGTCAGAGATGTGGACAGACTGACTTTCTGCTCATAAAACATCTGGGACTTTATAATTATTGATACTTTCTTTTCCTTTTTCTAGCTTTGTTTAAGAGAGTGAGAAAGGCATTATTCTCCCTCAATGTGCAATTTTGACTCTCCACACACTGGCACGGTTAGGCTTGAAATTGTATTTATTTTTGTGAATCTTATGAAATCTCTTTTTTTAATATCTGTTTTTGAATCCAAGTTTATAACCACATCTCTCATTTTTTTATTTACATGGGGCTCCATCTGCTGTCTAACAAATATGATCTTTCACCACTTTATCTTTGTTGTTTGTACTCACAAAAGCAAACACTATTCTTTTTTGAAAAAAAAATCTCCTTTAAAAAGGCGTTTTGATAGCATTTTTATTCTCCTCCATCTTGAAATAATATGATTACACTAAAATGGAAGTCACCTTCCTTGAGTGATGATTTATAAATGTCAGAAGGTGGAGGTTGAGCATTGGAAGGAAGAGAACAATTTTTTATTTAACTGTTATTTTTGTTTCCAAAAACATACCTTAAAAGCTACTAAAATTTTTTGTATGTGAAAATATGAAACCTTTGTGTGCTTTTTAAACTCAGAACATTTTTATTCAATAATTTTTTTATCACACATCAGGATAATTCTCATATAAATCTCTACTAACATAACAATTTTCAATTTTGGGGGGAAAAAAGGGGGTATATCAATTATTAGAATCTAATTGATAATTACACATCAAGTGACAGATATTTTGGTGAGATACTCTCAATGTGTTTACAATGTAGTTACAGATATAACATGTGGGCATAATGCAAAAAAATCCATAATACTATTCAAGGAAAATAGATAACACATGAAGTTTATGGGATGAAAGACAATTAAATGTTTAGTGAGGAAATCAACATCTTATAATGGAACTTAACCTGTATGCAGAAAAATAAACACTTGCTGAGATTCAGGTTAGCAACTGATGACTTTGATGAAATAGGGATATTAGGTTGGTAAGCATTTGGATACAGAGATACAGAAGAGATGTGAGGCTAGTCAAAGAGTGTTGACTCCTGCTATTGTCAGGTTTGTTTTGTTTGGTTTTGTTGTATTTGTACAGAGTAGAAATAGGAAGTTTACTTGACTTAATGCAGACTAGATAAGAGAAAAAGGAATGTGCTGCAGGCAGCTAGTTAAACTACATCATGCTTATCTCTGTGTGAAATCATAAAAGTCAAAATTAAGGTTCTGGCAGAAGGAAATGTGGCAGAAATATGTCAGAACTGGGATGTTTCCTGGATATAAATGACAACTTTCATCATGACAAATTTTATAATATGAAACTAGTTAAAACTAAATTAGGTTTAGTTGCTTCTTTTGTCATTTATACATGTCAGAAACTATTTAGAAAGTTCAAACATGTGAAATTATTAACAAAACATCTTTTATAAACCTGCAAAATAAGAATGTAATAGACAAGATGGGCATTTCTGGACTAATAATAACTGTATCTGCTTACAGTGCCTGGTACCTTCTAGGCACTCACTGAACAGTATATGTCTAAGCATAAAGGAAGGAGGAAGCATGGCATATATTATATATCAACTCTGACATACTAGTCATTGTATGGCACATACACATATATAGTTTATTATTTACATTAACTTCTGAATGATCAGTACATATAAACCCATCCAGTGTGATTAATTTATTATAGAGAAAGTAGATCACGGATAATTTAGTGTTTTATGCTTTGATTTATCTTTAATTAAAAATCATAGCTGTTTGAAAGCAAGGGCTGAATTTTTATTAGTTTAGTAATCTGGGATTCCAATTATTGAAATTTTCAATGGTTCATACTCATTTTAGTCAAGTTCTAAATTCTTGCTCAAAATTAGATAGCTAAGTATCTTACCAGTTAACATTAAAGAAAGAAGAAAATTGATGCCTGTAGAGTGCTTGCCATGCTTCTTACTGAACTAGATGGTTAATATGTACAATCGGGTTGTATTTACTCAACAACCCTTAAGTCTAGATGTTAATTAACATTATCATAATTCACAAACATTAATTGCTTATTCCTTGGCACTATAACACAATGCATCATAGTTGCCTTGTCTTAAAGATCAAACTGCTAGCAATCACTTTAAAGTATAACTTTCTTTGTGGTTTTACATACCCATACATATAATTTATATACACAAACAATATTATGTCCAAGAAATAGTGTTAGATTGTACTGTGGGAACTAGTAACACCAGAAGAATGGAACATCTAGAATGTTTTTCACTCATGTTCTATGTACAATATAGGTCAGCAGAGATGCTCAGCTCATGGTAGCTACTCAGAGACTTGGGCTGAAGGAAATGCCATCTCAATATGTTCTCAAGGACACTGTAGCAGAGGGAATAAAATATTTTTAACCATGAACTGGATTGTAACATTTCCATCCAGAAAAAAAACACATCTTCCATTAGCCAAAGCATGTCACACAGACATATAAAACTTGGAAGGATAATAAATGTATGTTAATAGCCTTAATGAACACCACAAATTTATGTGAATAATTTCTCAACTGGAAAATATTTGTGGATGAGAATGAATAAATTAATTTCCCAAATATTTTTAAAATATTTCAAAGCACTGTATTATATTAAAAAACTTAAATTTCTATATATTCTGTCTGGCGGTATAACAATAAATACTTTATCATCAATCTGATCAGTAAATTTTACCTAATTAATTGCTTTCTCTTTTGAAAAAATATGTGTAATATTTTCACCATTAGAAAAACAAAGTGAATTGGATTTAATTTTTGAGAAAAAAAAAATGTGCTGTTTAAATTACCTTATGACCTTACATTCTTCTAAAAGGCTAAAATGTTAATCCATTCCAAGAATTGTTTGCCCAGTATTTAGCAAAAAAGACCTAAAATATCTTCAAAGTGAACACAAATCAGAGGGAAGGAGTTGAAATATTTATTAAGAATAAGTTCCAGAAGAATGATGTATTGAGATATTTCAATACGCCTGACTAAATAATCCCAAAATAGGCAACACTGAGATGCCCACGTTTTACAAGAAAAGCTTCTATATGACTTGATAAACGTTTCCTGTTAGCGTATCTGAATTTAAAGTCATCATTTTTATGGATGCATTTAACCACAGTTTATGTATTGACCTCATTTGCTCAAAAACCTAAAGCCTCTGAGCACTCGTTCTTTTCCAGAAGTAATTTTATTCAAAGTCTGTGGGGAAAGGTTACCAAATCAAAATGAATATATTACTTTAAATTTTATATTCCCTTAGCTCTCAGATTCATTGTGTATATCTTTTAAGCTCTTGGACTTTAGACATCCCTAGACACAAATTCAAATAACGTGAAAAATATATTACATTGTAATTCGTGTGAAATATACAGAAATGCCAAGTGTTTGATAGGAATGAATAAAGTCTCTGAATGAGTCTGGTGACTATAATCTTTCAAACACAAAGTATTTTTCTAAGTTGCTTGGAAAGAAACTAGCCAGATCAATTATCATTATGAGGGAGAGAGACAAAAAAAAAAAAATGTGCTGTTTAAATTACCTTATGACTTTACATTATTATAAAAGGCTAAAATGTTGATCCATTCCAGGAAGATTTTATTTAATCTGCATGGTAAATATAGGACTGTTAATAAGAGAATGAGAGAATTAAATTCACATATATTTAACACCTACTCTTTTAGACATGGTGGTAGACATGATGGAGAGGTAGATAAGAAGTAAGATGATATAGATGCATATGCACACATATACATAAATACATATACACAACTTTGATGAGGTGTGTAGCTTTGCTTTAATAGTCTCATCTATTAAATCAAGATAATATCCACTTCACGGGCTTATTGTGAAGATTATATAACACAATTGTTAGAAACAGGTAAGTACACTCCTCCTTCCTTTTTATCAAATGTCTTATTTTGTGTTTGTTCTTCGATTTGTTCTGTTAAACTATGTCCCAGCTAACAGACAGAATGCATTGCCCATGGCTGAGGTATTCAAATTTAAATCAGAACCAGGAAGCCATAGTAGGATGAGGGCATAATCATGTGCTCTATGTTCCCAGAAAGATGTCAAAGTGTCCAGAACCCCCCTTTCAACAATCAAGCCAAACCAGTTCTTTGTTGTTAGTGCCAAGATAAACCGCAAACAGATCCTCCCTCCCTCCCCACCAACTGGCAGTTTGAAAGAAATATCTGACAAAGACTTCCAGTTTGGGACTTGGAAACCAATCAGAAACCAATCAGAAAACACCTGTCCTATCCAATTGGGGCTTAACTATATGAACCAATCAGAGATGAGCTGTACCCACCAATCAGAACTAAGTGAGCACAAATCCTTTATTTGCAATCAGACCCACCAGAAGTGGTTGGGAACCTGAGTAGGAAATGTTGCTATAAATTCTGGACTCCCATTTTGTTCTCTGGAATGTACCTTCGTTTTACACAAAAACTGTGTCTCCAGAGTTTGCAAACTTTTCAAGGAAATAATGTCTCTTTCCTCCGAATTCCTTTTCAGAGAACATTTATTCACATTCTAACCACTTTTTTTTTTTTTTTTTTTTTTAGCACATACCAGGTTCCAGGTACTGTGTAGGCACTGGAAATTCGTCGTGTAATAAAACATACACAAAGTACCTGCCCATGTAGAACTTATATTTCAGTGGCTCAATAACATTTTTAAAAAGTACTTATGAATTTTTTTATTTTATTGTTTTACACCAGAGTTTCAACAGCTAATATTTTGAAAGCAATGTTCAAATAAATGGCTCTTCCTCTGTTGTTTCGATGAAGTTAAGTGCTCTGTTTACCTTCTGCCTTTCAAAATTTTATAGACACAATCTCACTTTAATATTGAATAATGCCAAGCATCCAAAGGCATTATTTTAAAATATATAAAAGGAATATTTCTGTATTTGTCCATATTTTTCCCTCTTATAGCTTAATATAACCAATTTTCTGTTGGTTATCAGTGGTATCATGTGGATACAGCCTCTGACTTATTGTGGTTTTGCTTATATAAAAAAGTCACCATTATGCCTAGGAGTCAAACAGCAAAAAACGATTAATTGTTGTCTTTACAAAAAGAAATTATTTACAAACACGACAGTAAAACCAATCTATATTTTCAATGCCAGGTTTTGAAGTTATGATGAACCAGAGACCTATAATATCAGAATAGTAATCTGTGACCTGAAGCTAAAATGAGGTCTAATATAAAGCCCTGTAATTATCATTTCTTTTCTCCACTTTAATTCAAATGCCTCATTTTGCTGACATTGTGAAATAGCTGTATTTTGAATAAAATACTGTTGAGGCTGGGTGCAGTGGCTCATACCTGTAATCCCAATGCTTTGAGAGGACGAGGCCGGCAGATCACGTGAAGTCTGGCCAACATGGTGAAACCCCAGCTCTACTAAAAATACAAAAATTAGCAGGTGTGGTGGTGGGCACCTGTAATCTCAGCTACTCTGGAGGCTGAGACAGAACTGCAGGAACCCAGGAGGTGGAGATTGAAGTGAGTTGAGATCGTGCCCACTGCACGCCAGCCTGGGCAACAAACAGCAAAACTTCATCTCAAAATAATAATAATAATAGTAATTAATAATAATAATAATAAAGTTGAATCTATATAAGGATTGTAAAAGCAAGCAACATAGAGAATTTCACCAGAGATCCTTATCTGATTATGTTTTTCTTTTTCTTACTCATATTAAAGTAATATTAATATTAATGAAAGACCTTAGAATGCAGATAAAATAGTATTTTATGATTTACTTGGTATCAAATGGCAAAGAATGAAAGGATCATAGGAGCCAAGGTGAGGAAGAAGTAATAAATTCCATTTTGTGCATTTTAAGTTTCAGCTGCCTACAATTTGTTCTCAGGAAAAAAATCCTACATAGTGTATAGCAAGTGTGTAGCTTGGAAAGAGATGTATGATGGATTTGTAGAGATGAGGCAATCAGCAAAGGGGCAGTAATTAAACAATGTAGAGGAGTAATAGCCAGGCAAAATATCTTGTCAAAAAGGGGGAAAGAGAAGAGGGAGAAGAATAAATTCATGAAAAAACATGTATTAGTTTGTTCTCAGGCTGTGAATATAGATATACCTGAGACTGGGTAATTTATAAAGGAAAGAGCTTTGATTGACTCACAGTTCCACATGGTTGGAGAGGCCTCACAATCAAGGTGAAAGATGAAGGAAAAGCAAAGGAACTTCTTACATGGTGGCAAGCAAGAGAGAATGACAGCCAAACAAAAAGGGAAACCCCTTTTAAAACCATCAGATCCTGTGAGATTTACTCACTACTATGAGAACAGTATGGGGAAAAACCACCCTGATAATTCAATTATCTTTAATTAGGTCACTCCCACAACATGTGGGAATTATGGGAGCTACATTTCAAGATGGCAATGAGGGGGGACACAGCCAAACTATATCAAAACAAATAATGTAAAAGAAGACCAAAGGAAGGGGAAAGTAGTCTAATTTCTCTTATGTATCCTGAGGCAAAAATTCAATACAATATCGCTAGAATGCAGCAGCATTTAAAAACTAATACACCATGAACAGGATAGTTTTATTAATATAAAATATTCAATATAATAATATGATGGAGAAAAACATAGTTGGCCTTCTAGAATTAAAAACAATAATTGATGAAATACAATATCAAAACTTGCTTTAAGAAAGTCCTTATTAGAATGGGTCAAATTGTTATTTACTTGATGTCATAAGGTATAAAATTCTATCTAATTACCAGAATAATGTTTTATGGTGACATATAATACCAATGGTAAAATAACTAGTCAAGAACACTTATACTCACTCTCCTGCTTAGCCATGGTAAGACATGCTTGCTTCCCCTTTGCCTTCCATCATGGTTGGAAGTTTCCTGAGGCCTCCCAGCCATGGTTTTGTACAGCCTGTGGAATTAGGCAAAATGTCTGATTAGAAGCAATGTGGTCTGTGACACTCACAAAGAGAAAGAAAAAGGGGCAAGTGAAGTCAACACCTTCAACTGAAGTATCCAGGTTCTTGTACTGGGACTGAAAGGCAAGTATCTTGACCCATAGAGAGCAAGAAGTAGTAGAGTTGGGGACAAATGCCCACCCAGGAGCAGTATGGAGCCAAGTAAACCCTCATTTCTAGCCAGCGGAGGTGGTGAGTGATTGTGCAACCCCACCCAGAAGCCACACTTGCCCCACAGATCTTTTCAACCTGTGGATCAGGAGATCCTTTCATGAGTCCATGCCACCAGAGTCTTGGGTCCAATACACAGAGCTGTACAATGTCTTGACAGAGTAGCTGCTCAGGCATGCAGAGACCCAGGAGTTTTACATGCTTCAGTCCCCAGATCCCTAACAAGGTGGAAAATCTGTCTGTGCATATCCCTAGGAAGGGGGCTGAATCCACGGAGCCACACTGAAAACAACAACAACAAAAATACCCCACAATAACCTTATTCAAAGGTCAACAAACTCAAAGATCAAAGGTCAATAAGCCCACAAAGATGAGGAAGAATTAATGCAAAATCACTGAAAACTAAAAATCCAGAATGCCTCTTCTCTTCCAAATGACTGCAACACCTACAACTATCCAACAAGGGCACAGGACTGAGCTGAGGCTGAGATGGCTCAACTGACTGAAATAGGTTTCAGAAGGTGAGTAATAATAAAATGAGCTGAGATAAAGGAGCGTGTTATAACCCAATGCAAACAAACCAAGAATCATGATAAACAATACAGGAGCTGATAGCCAGAATTGCCAGTTTAGAGAGGAACATAACCAACCAGCGAAGCTGAAAAACAACATGAGATATCCATAATGCCATCACAAATATCAATAGCAGAATAGACCAAGCAGAGAAAAAAATCTCAGAACTGGAAGACTAACTTTTTGAAAGAAGACAAGTAGACAATGCTAGAGAAAAAAAGAATAAAAAAAAATAAACAAAACCTCTGAGAATTATGGGATTATGTAAAGACTGAACTTATGACTGATTAGAATACCTGAAACAGACATGGAGAATAGAATCAAGTTGGAAAATGTACTTCAATATATCATCCAGGAGAACATCTCCAACCTAGCAAGACAGGTGAACATTCAAATTCAGGAAATGCAGAGAACACCAGAAATATAGTCCATGAGAAGATACTCCAAGACTCATAATCATCAATTCTCCAAGGTCAAAATGAAAGAAAAAATGTTAATGGCAACCAGAGTGAAAGGCCAAGTCACCTACAAAGGAAAACCCATCAGACTAAGAGCAGACCTCTCAGCAGAATCCCTACAGGCCAGAAAAGATTGGGGGCCAATATTCAACATTCTTTAAAAAAAGAATTTTCAACCCAGAGGTTTATATCCAGCCAAACTAAGCTTCTTAAATGAAAGATAAATAAGATCCTTTTCAGACAAGCAAAAGCTGAGAGAATTCATTACCCTCAGGCCTGCCTTGCAAGAGCTCCCGAAAGAAGTGCTAACTATGAAAAGGAAAATCTATTACCAGCCACTACAAAAACACACTGAAGTAAACAGACCAGTGACACTATGAAGCAACCACACAAACAAGTATACAAAATATAAAGTGAGGATGATGATGACAGGATCAAAGTCACACATAACAATATTAACCTTAAATGTAAATGAGCCAAAGGCCACAAGTAAAAGACGCAGAATGACATACTGAATAGAGCCAAGACACGCTGATATGCTGTATTCAAGAGACTTATCTCAATGCGAAGACACACATAAACTCAAATTATTGGGATAGAGGAAAATTTACCAAGTGAATGAAAAACAGAAAAATGCAGGGGTTGCAATTGCGGTTTCTGACAAAACAGATTGTAACAAACAGAGACCAAAAAAAGACAAAGAAAGGTATTACAAAAGAGTAAAATGTTCATTTCAACAAGAAGAGCTAACAATCCTAAATATATATATCTCCAATACAGGGGCACTGATATGGTTTGCCTGTGTTCCCACCCAAATACCATCTTATTTTGTAACTCACAAAATTCCCATGTGTCATGTGAGGAACCTGGTGGGAGGTGATTGAATTATGAGAGTGTGTCTTTTCTGTACCATTCTCATAATACTGAATGAGTCTCATGAGATCTGACGGTTTTTAAAATGGGAGTTTCCCTGCACAAGTTTTTTTGTTTTGTTTTGTTTGGTTTGGTTTTTGTTTTTGTTTTGCCTGTAGCCATCCATATAAGACATAACTTGCTCCTCCTTGCCTTCCTCCAGGATTGTGAGGCTTCCCCAGCCATGTGGAAGTGTGAGTTCCCATTAAACATCATTCCTTTGTAAATTGCCCAGTCTCGGGTATGTCCTCATCTGCAGCATGAAACAGACTAATATAGTAAATTGTTACCAGTAGAATGGGGTGTTACTGAAAAGATATCAAAAAATGTGGAAGCAACATTGGAACTGGATAATAGACATAGGCTGGTCCAGTTTGGAGGGCTCAGAAAAACAGAGGAAAATATGGGAAAGTTTAGAACTTCCTATAGACTTGTTGAATGGCTTTGACCAAAATGCTGATAGTGATATGAACAATAAAGTACAGGGTGAGGTGCTCTCAGATGGAGATGTGGAAATTTTGGGGAACTGGAGCAAAGGTGATTCTTTTCATTTTTTATCAAAAAGACTAGTAGTATTTTTCCCCTGCCATAGAGATTTGTGGAACTTTGAATTTGAGAGAGATAATTTATGGTATTTGGCAGAAGAAACTTCTCAGCAGCAAAGCCTTCAAAATGTGACTTGGAGGGGCTTTCAAGATGGCCGAATAGGAACGGCTCCAGTCTACAGCTCCCAATGTGAGTGACACAGATGACAGGTGATTTCTTCATTTCCAGCTGAGGTACTCGGTTCATCTAACTGTGGCTTGTTGGACAGTGGGTTCAGGATGGTGGGTGCAGCCCAGCAAGCGAGAGCCAAAGCAGGATGAGGCATCGCCTCACCCGGGAAGGTCAAGGGGTAAAGGAATTCCCTTTCCTAGGCAAGGGAAACCAGGAGAGGCAGGACCTGGAAAATTGGGTCACTCCCACCCTAATACAGAGCTTTTCCCAAGGGTCTTAAAAAATGGTACACCAGGAGATTATATTCTGTGCCTGGCTCAGAAGGTCCCACGACCATGGAGCCTCACATATTGCTAGCACAGCAGCCTGAGATCTAATTGCAAGGTGGCAGTGAGTCTGGGGGAGGGCTGCACTTCCTTGATGAGGCTTGAGTAAGTAAACAAAATGGCCAGGAAGCTTCAACTGGGTAGAGCCCACCATAGCTCAAGGAAGCCTGCCTACCTCTGTAGACTCCACCTCTTGGGGCAGGGCATAGCCGAATGAAAGGCAGCAGAAAACCTATGCAGATTTAAGTGTCCCTGTCTGACAGCTTTGAAGGGAGTAGTGATTCTCCCAGCACAGAGTTTGAGATCTGAGAATGGACAGACTGCCTACTCAAGTGGGTCCCTGAACCCCAAGTAGCCTATCTGGGAGGCATCCTCCAGTAGGGGCAGAATGACACCTCACATGACAAGGTACCCCTCTGAGACGAACCTTCCAAATGAATGATCAGGAAGCAACATTTGCTGTTCAGCAATATTCACTCTTCTTCAGCCTCTGCTGCTGATACTCAGGCATACAGGGTCTGGAGTGGACCTCCAACAAACTCCAACAGACCTGCAGCTGAGGGTCCTGACTGTTTGAAGGAAAACTAACAAGCAGAAAGGACATCCACACCAAAACTGCATCTGTACATCACCATCATGAAAGACCAAAGGTAGATAAAATCACAAAGATGGGGAAAAAACAGAGCAGAAAAGCTGAAAATTATAAAAATCAGACCACCTCTTCCCCTCGAAAGGATTGCAGCTCCTCACAAGCAACAGAACAAAGCTGGATGGAGAATGACTTTGATAAGTTGAGAGAAGAAGGCTTTAGATGATTAAACTTCTCAGAGCTAAAGGAAGAAGTTTGAACACATCACAAAGAAGCTACAAACCTTGAAAAAAGATTAGATGAATGGCTAACTAGAATAACCAATGAAAAGAAGTCCTTAAATGATCTGATGGAGCTGAAAACCATGGCACGAGAACTACATGACAAATGCATAAGCTTCAGTAACTGATTTGATCAACTGGAAGAAAGGGTATCAGTGATTAAAGATCAAATGAATGAAATGAAGAAAGAAGAAAGTTTAGAGAAAAAGAGTAAAAAGAAATGAACAAAACCTCCAAGAAATATGGGACTATGTGAAAAGACGAAATCTGTAACTGATTGGTACCTGAAAATGACAGGGAGAATGGAACCAAGTTGGAAAACACTCTGCAGGATATTTTCTAGGAGAATTTCCCAAACCTAGCAAGGCAGGCCAACATTCAAATTCAGGAAATACAGAGAATGCCACAAAGATACCCATCAAGAAGAGCAACTCCAAGTCACATAATTGACAGATTCACCAAAGTTGAAATGAAGGAAAAAATCTTAAGGGCAGCCAGAGAGAAAGGTTGGCTCACCTACACAAAGAAGCCCATCAGAGTAACAGCAGATCTCTCAGCAGAAACTCTACAAACCAGAAGAGAGTAGGGTCCAATATTCAACATTCCTAAAGAAAATAATTTTCACCCCAGAATTTCATATCCAGTGAAATTTCATATAAGTGAAGGAGAAATAAAATCCTTTACAGATAAGCAAATGCTTAGAGATTTTGTCACCACCAGGCCTGCCTTACAAGAGACCCTGAAGGAAGCACTGAATGTGGAAAGGAACAACTGGTACCAGCCATTGCAAAAACATGCCAAAATGTAAAGACCATCAATGCTAGGAAGAAACTGCATCAACTAATGAGCAAAATAATCAGCTAACATCATAATGGCAGGATCAAGTTCACACATAACAATATTAACCTTAAATGTAAATGTCTAAATGCTCCAATTAAAAGAGACAGACTGGCAAATTGGATAAAGAGTCAAGACTCATCAGTGTGCTGTATTCAGGAGAGGAGACACAGCTCACGTACAGAGACAAACACAGGCTCAAAATAAAGGGATGGAGGAAGATCTACCGAGCAAATGGAAAACAAAAAAAAGGCAAGGGTTGCAATCCTAGTCTCTGATAAAAACAGACTTTAAACCAACAAAGATCAAAAGAGACAAAGAAGGCCATTACATAATCGTAAAGGGATCAATTCAACAGGAAGAGCTAACTATTCTAAATATATATGCAACCAATACAGGAGCACCCAGATTCATAAAGCAAGTCCTTAGAGACTTACAAAGAAACTTAGACTCCTATACAATAATAATGGGAGACTTCAACACCCCACTGTCAACATTAGACAGATCAACGAGACAGAAAGTTAACAAGGATATCCAGGAATTGAACTCAACTCTGCACCAAGCAGACCTAATAGACATCTACAGAACTCTACACCCCAAATCAACAGAATATACATTCTTCTCAGCACCACATCACACTTATTCCAAAATTGACCACATAGTTGGAAGTAAAGCACTCCTCAGCAAATGTAAAAGAACAGAAATTATAACAAACTGTCTCTCAGGCCACAGTACAATCACACTAGAACTCAGGATTAAGAAACTCTCTCAAAACCGCTCAACTACATGGAAACTGAACAACCTGCTCCTGAATGACTACTGGGTACATAACAAAATGAAGGCAGAAATAAAGATGTTCTTTGAATCCAATGAGAACAAAGATACAACATACCAGAATATCTGGGACACATTTAAAGCAGTGTGTAGAGGGAAATTTATAGCACTAAATGCCCACAAGAGAAAGCAGGAAAGATCTAAAATTGACACTCTAACGTCACAATTAAAAGAACTAGAGAAACAAGAGCAAACACATTCAACATCTAGCAGAAGGCAAGAAAGAGTAACTAAGATCAGAGCAGAGGGAAGAATCAAATAGATGCAAAAAAAAAATGGTAAAGGGATATCACCACTGACGTCAAAGAAATACAAACTACCATCAGAGAATACTATAAACACTTCTACACAAATAAACTAGAAAACCTAGAAGAAATGGATAATTCCTGGACACATACACTCTCCCAAGACGAAACCAGGGAGAAGTTGGATACCTGAATAGGCCAACAACAGTCTCTGAAATTGAGGCAATAATTAATAGCCTACCAACCAAAAAAAGTCCAGGACCAGACAGATTCACAGTCGAATTCTAACAGACGTACAAGGAGGAGCTGGTACCATTCTTTTTGAAACTATTCCAATCAATAGAAAAAGAGGGAATCCTCCCTAACTCATTTTATGAGGTCAGCATCATCCTGATACCAAAGCCTGGCAGAGACACAACAAAAAAAGAGAATTTTAGACCAATATCCCTGATGAACATTGATGCAAAAATCCTTAATAAAATACTGGCAAAACAAATCCAGCAACACATCAAAAAGCTTATCCACTGTGATCGAGTGGGCTTCAGTCCTGGAATACAAGGCTGGTTCAACATATGCAAATCAATAAATGTAATCCAACATATAAACAAACCGAAGACAAAAACCACATGATTACATGAATAGATGCAGAAAAGGCCTTTGACAAAATTCAACAGCCCTTCATGCTAAAATCTCTCAATAAATTTGGTATTGATGGAACATATCTCAAAATAATAAGAGCCATTTATGACAAACCCACAGGCAGTATCATACTGAATGGGCAAAAGCTGGGAGCATTCCCTTTGAAAACTGGCACAAGACAAGGATGCCCTCTCTCACCACTACTATTCAACATAGCGTTGGAAGTGCTAGCCAGGCCATCAGGCAGAAGAAAGAAATAAAGGGTATTCAATTAGGAAAAGAGGAAGTCAAATTGTCCCTGTTTGCAGATAACATGATTGTATATTTAGAAAATCCCATCATCTCAGCCCAAAACCTCCGTAAGGTGATAAGCAACTTCAGCAAAGTTTCACGACACAAAATCAATGTGCAAAAATCACAATCATTCTTATACACCAATAACAGAAAAACAGCGATCCGAATCATGAATGAACTCCCATTCACAATTACTTCAAAGAGAATAAAATATCTAGAAATCCAACTTACAAGGGATGTGAAGGACCTCTTCAAGGAGAACTACAAACCACTGCTCAATGAAATAAAAGAGGACACAAACAAATGGAAGAACATTCCATGCTCACGGATAGGAAGAATCAATGTTGTGAAACTGGTCACACTGCCCAAGGTAATTTATAGATTCAATGCAATCCCCATCAGGCTACCAATGACTTTCTTCACAGAATTGGAAAAAAACTACTTTAAAGTTCATATGGAACCTAAACAGAGCCTGCATTGCCAAGACAGTACTAAGCCAATAGAACAAAGCTGGAGGCGTCACGCTACCTGACTTCAAACTATACTACAAGGCTACAGTAGCCAAAACAGCATGGTACTGGTACCAAAACAGAGATATAGACCAATGAAACAGAACTGAGCCCTCAGAAATAATACCACACATCTACAACCATCTGCTCTTTGACAAACCTGACAAAAACAAGAAATGGGGAAAGGATTTCCTATTTAATATATGGTGCAGGGAAAACTGGCTAGCCATATGTAGAAAGCTGAAACTGGATCCCTTCCTTACAATTTATACAAAAATTAATTCAAGGTGGATTAAAGACTTAAATGTTAGACCTGAAACCATAAAAACCCTAGAAGAAAACCTAGGCAATACCATTCAGGATATAGGCACGGGCAAGGACTTCATGTCTAAAACACCAAAAGCAATGGTAACAAAAGCCGAAATTCACAAATGGGATCTCATTAAACTAAAGAGCTTCTGCACAGCAAAAGAAACTACCATCAGAGTGAACAGGCAACCTACAGAATGGGAGAAAATGTTTGTGATCTACACATGTGACAAAGGGCTAATATCCAGAACCTACAAAGAACTCAAACAAATTTACAAGAAAAAACAAACCAACAAGCAACCCCATCAAAAAGTAGGCAAAGGATATAAACAGACACTTCTCAAAAGAAGACATTTATTCAACCAATGGACACATGAAAAAATGCTCATCATCACTCACCATCAGAAAAATGCAAATCAAATCCACAATGAGATACCATCTCACACCAGTTAGAATGGTGATCATTAAAGTCAGGAAACAACAGATGCTGGAGAGGATGTGGAGAAACAGGTACACTTTCACACTGTTGGTGGGACTGTAAACTATTTCAACCATTGTGGAAGACAGTGTGGCAATTACTCAAGGATATAAAACTAGAAATACCCTTTGACCCAGCCATCCCATTACCAGGTATATACCCAAAGGATTTTAAATCATGCTGCTATAAAGACACATACACATGTATGTTTATTGCTGCACTATTCACAATATCAAAGACTGGAAAGCAACCCAAATGTCCATCAATGATAGACTGGATTAAGAAAATGTGGCACATATACACCATGGAATATTATGCAGCCGTAAAAAAGGATAAATTCATGTCCTTTGTAGGGACATGGATGAAGCTGGAAACCATCATTCTCAGCAAACTATCACAAGAACAGAAAACCAAACACTGCATGTTCTCACTCATAGGTGGAAATTGAACAATGAGAACGATTGGACACAGAAAGGGGAACATCACATACCAGGGCCTGTCGTGGGATGGGGATAGGGGGGAGGGATAGCATTAGGAGATATACCTAATATAAATGACAAGTTACGAGTTAATTGGTGCAGCACACCAACATGGCATATGTATACATATGTAACAAACGTGTACTTTGTGCACATGTACCCTAGAACTTAATCATTATACATCATCATCATCATCATGATCATCATCAGTAAAGGTGATGTGCCACATTAGCAGAATGAAGGATAAAAATACATCATCATCTCAATGCAAGTAGAAAAACATTCAATAAGATTCAACAATCATTCGTTATACAATTCTCAAGGAATTAGAAATAGAAAGAAATTTGTTGTGTGTGTGTATTCCAATAAAACTTTATTTATGGGCACAGAATACAACAAAAAAAAGTGACTTGGGTGCCTTTAAAGGCATTCAGTTTTATAAGGGAAGCATAACTTAAAAGTTCGGAGAACTTGCCACCTGACAGTGTGATAGAAAAGAACATCCCACTTTCTGAGGAGAAATTCAAGTCAGTTGCAGAAATTTGTATAAGTAACGAGGAGCCAAATGTTAATCCATAAGACAATGGGAAAAATGTCTCCAGGGCATGTCAGAGATATTCACTGCAGCCCTTCCTATCACAGGCCCAGAAGCCTAGGAGGAAAAAATGGTTACTTGTGCTGGGCCCAGTGTCCCTTTGCTGTGTGCAGCCTTGGGACTTGATGCTCTGTGTCCCAACCACTCCATCCATGGCTGTAAGGGGCCAATGTAGATCTTAAGCTGTGGCTACAGAAGGTCCAAGCCCCAAGTCTTGGCAGTTTCCATGTGATATTGATTATTTGTGTGCACTGAAGTCAAGAATTGTGGCTTGGGAACCTCCACCTAGATTTCAGAGGATATATAGAAATACCTGGATGCCCAGGCAGAAGTTTGTTGTAGGGGCGGGACCTTCACATAGAACCCCTGCTAGGACAGTGCAAAAGGGATATGTGGGATGGGAACTTTCCCATAGAGTCCCTACTGGGGCACTACCTAGTGGAGCTGTGAGAAGAGGGCTACTGTCCTCCAGACCTCAGAATGGTAGATCCACTGAAAGCTTGCACCATGTTCCTGGAAAACCTGAAGACACTCAATGACAGCCCATGAAAGCAGCCAGGAGGGAGGCTGTACCCTGCAAAGTCACAGGAGAGAAGATGTCAAACACCATGGCATCCCATCTTTTACATCAGCATGACCTGGATGTAAGACATGGAGTCAAAGGACCTTATTTAAAATTTGACTGCCTGCTAGATTTTGGACTTGCATGAGGTCTGTAGCCCCTTTGTTTTGGCCAATTTCTCCCATTTGGAATGGCTGTATTTACCCAATGCCTGTACCCGATTGTACCTAAGAAGTAACTAACTTGCTTTTGATTTTACAGGACCATATGTGAAAGGCACTACTTGCCTTGTCTCAGATAAGACTTTGGACTGCAGACTTTTGAGGTAATGCTAAAATGAGTTAAGACTCTGAGGGACTGTTGGGAAGGCATTATTGGTTTTGAAATGTGAGGACATGGGCACTGGGAGTGGTCAGAAGTGGAATGGTATGGTTTGGCTGTATCCCCACCCAAATTCCATGTTGAATTGTAATTCCCACAATTCCCACGTGTAATGGAAGACTTTAACACCCCATTGACAATATTAGATAGATCTTCGTGAGAGAAAATTAACAAAGATACTCAGGACCTGAACTCCCCTCTTGATCTAGTGGACCTTATTCATATCTAAAGAACTCTACATACAAAAACAACAGAGTATACATTCTTCTCATTGCCACATGGTACTTGCTGTAAAATTGATCACATAAGCTGAAGTAATACACTCTCAGCCAGGGCAAACAAAATGAAATCATGATGAACAGTCTCTCAGTCAACAGCCCAATTAAATTAGAACTCAAGTCTAAGAAATCCACTCAACTACGTAAAAATTGAACAATCTGCTCTTGAATGACTCATGGGTAGATAATGAAATTAAGATGGAAATCAAAGAAGTCCTTTCAAACTAATCAGATCAAAGAGATAACATACCAGAATTTCTGGGACACAGCTATAGCAGTGTTAAGAGGGACATTTACAGCACTAAATGCCCACATCAAAAACCTAGAATAAGTAAAAACCTAATATAAGTAATCTAACATCTCCACTGAAAGAACTAGAGATCCAAGAGCAAACAAACCTCAAAACTTGTAGAAGACAAAAAATAACCAAGATCAGAAGTGAACTGAAGGAGACAGAGACATAAAAACCCTTCAAAAATTAACAAATGCAAAAGCTCTGTTTTTTTTTGAAAAAATTAATAAAATATACCACTAGCTATGCAACCAAAGAAGAGAAAAGAGAAGAATCTAATAAACACAATCAGAAATGATAAGGGGGATATTACTACTGACCGCACAGAAATATAAATAACCATTAGAGAATACTGTAAAGAGCTCTATATACAGAAACTAGAATATCAAGAAGAAATCAATAAATTCTCAGACATATACACTTTCCCAAGACTGAAGCAGGAAGAAACGGAATCTATGAATACACCAAACGTATTCAGAAATTGAGGCAGTAGTAAATAGCCTAGCAACCAAAAAAAAAACACAGTACCAGATGAATTCAATGTGGAATTCTAGCAGAGGTACAAATAAGAACTGATACCCTCTCTACTGAAACTATTCCAAAAGATTGAAGAAGAGGAACTCCACCTAACTCAGTATGAGCCCAGCATCATCCTGATACCAAAACCTGACAGAGATATAACAAAAAAAGAAAACTTCAAGCCAATATTTTTGATGACATCAATGCAAAAATTCTCAGTAAAATACTGGTAAACCAAATCTACCTGGATATCAAAGCTTACCAGCCATGATCAAGTTGGCTTCATCCGTGGGATGCAAGGTTGATTCAACATATGCAAATAAATAAATGTGCTTCATTACATAAACAGAACTAAAGTCAAAATCCACATGGTTATTTCAATAGATGCAGAAAATTTCTTGATAAAATTCAACATCCCTTTATGTTTAAAACTCTCAATAAGCTAGGTATTGAAGGAATACCTCAAAATAATAAGAGCCATCTATGACACACCAACAGCCAATATCATACTGAATGGGCAAAAGCTGGAAGCATTCCCCTTGAACACTGGCACACAACAAGGATGCCCTGTCTCTCCACTCCTATTCAATGTAGTATTGGAAATTCTGGCCATTACAATCATGCAAGACAAAGAGAAAAAGTATAAAAGGTATTCGAATAGGAAGTGAGGAGGTAAAATCATCTTTATTTACAGATGAACTTATTCTACATCTAGAAAACTCCATCATTTAAGCTAAAGATCTTCTTAAGCAGATAAGCAACTTCACCAAAGTCTCAGGATGTAAAATCAACGTGCAAAAATCGCTAGCATTCCTATACACAAACAAATGCCAAATTATGAATGAACTCCTATTCACAATTGCTAGCAAAAGAATAGAATACATAGGAATAGAGCTAACAATGGAAGTGAAGGACGTCTTCAAAGGGGACTACAAACCAATCCTCAAATCAGAGAGGATACAAACAAATGGGGAAACATTTCTATGTTCATGGATAGGGAGAATCAATATCATAAAAATGTTCATGCTGCCCAAATTAATTTATGCATTCAGTGCTATTCCCGTTAAACTACCATTGACATTCTTCATTGAATTAGAAAAGAAACTATTTTAGCTGCATCCATGTCCCTACAAACCATCATTCTTAGCAAACTATCACAAGAACAGAAAACCAAACACCGCATGTTCTCACTCATAGGTGGGAACTGAACAATGAGATCACTTGGACTCGGGAAGGGGAACATCACACATCAGGGCCTATCATGGGGAGGGAGGAGGGGAGAGGGATTGCATTGGGACTTATACCTGATGTAAATGACGAGTTGATGGGTGCTGACGAGTTGATGGGTGCAGCACAGCAACATGGCCCAAGTATACATATGTAACAAACCTGCACGTTATGCACATGTACCCTAGAACTTAAAGTGTAATAATAATAAAAAAATAAAAAATTAAAAATAAAAAAAATTAAAAAAAAAGAAAAGAAACTATTTTAAAGGTCACATGGAGCCAAAAAAAGAGCCCAAATGGCCAAGTCCGTTCTAAACAAAAAGAACAAAGTTAGAGGCATCATGACTTCAAACTATACAACAAGGCTGCAGTAAACAAAATAGCACGGTACTGGTAGAAGAACAAACACATAGATCAATGAAATAGAATACAGAACTCAGGAATGGGGCCAAACACCTAAAATCATGTGATCTTCAACAAACCTGATAAAAACAAGCAAAACAGAAATAATTCTCTATTTAATAACTGGCGTTGGGAGAACTGGATAGTCATATGCAGAAAATTGACCCCTCTCTTACACCATATCTAAAAATTAAATCAAGATGGATTAAAAGCTAAAACCCAAACTATAAAACTATAAACAATATAAAAACCCTAGACGAAAATCTAGGCAATACCATTCAAGTCATAGGCAAGGGCAAAGATTTTATGACAAAAACTCCAAAAGCCATTGCAACAAAAACAAAAATTGGCAGATGGGATGTAATTAAACTAAAGAGCTCCTGCACAGCAAAAGAAACTATCTTCAGAGTAAACAGACTACCTATAGTATGGGAGAAAATTGTTACAATCTATCTCTCTGACAAAGGTCTAATATCCAGAATCTACAAGGAACTTAAATTTACAAGAGAAAAAAAAACCCAATCTCGTTAAAAAGTGGGAAAAGGACATGAACAGACCCTTCTCAAAAGAAGGCATGCATGTGGCCAAGAAACATATGGAAAAAAGCTCAACATCAGTGATCATTAGAAAAATGCAAATCAAAACCACAATGAGAACCATCTCATGCTAGTCAGAATGGCTATTATTAACAAGTCAAAAAACAACAGATACTTGTGAGGTTACAGAGAAAAAAATAAATGCATTTACACTGTTGGTAGGAGCGTAAATTAGTTCAACCATTGTAGAAGATATTGTGGTCATTCCTTAATGACCTAGAGGCATAAATACCATTTGACCCAGCAATCCTATTACTGGATATATACCCAAAATGAGTATAAATTATTCTGTGATAAAGATACATGCATGTGTATGTTCATTGCAGCACTCTTCACAATAGCTGGCACAAGACCCAGAATCAATTCAAATGCCAACCAATTATAGACCAGATAAAGAAAACATGGCTCATATACATATGGATTACTCTGCAGCCATGAAAAAGAACAAGATCATGTCCTTTGCAGGGACGTGGATAGAGCTGGAAGTCATTAACCTCAGCAAACCAACACAAGAACAGAAAACCAAATACTGCATTTTCTTACTTATAAGTGGGAGCTGAATGATGAGAACACATGGGCACATGGCAGGGAACAACACACACCGGGAACCCATGGGGTTGGGGGAGAACATCAGGAAAAATAGCTAATGGATGCTGGGCTTCATATGCAGGTGATGGGATAATGTGTACAGTAAGCCACCATGGCACACGTTTACCTACATAACAAACTTGCATATTGAGCACATGTTCCCTTGAATGTAAAATAAAAGTTGAAGAAAAAAATAACAATAGAACATTCACTATCATTGTCATTACTTAATATTTTCCTGGTTATACTTTTCAGTATTTATTGTCATGTGAAAAATAAAATTGAAAAAGAGGCAAAAATATCATTATTTTCAGTTTATTTAATTATATATTTAGAAACTTTAAAATAAATAATGAATAACTATTAAAATCAGTAAGATATTTAAATAATGGTTTTTGTCACAAAGTTATTTTACAAAAATCAATAGAAATAATAAACAACTAGAGAGTATAAGAGGATATTCCATCCGGAAAAATCAAACAAGAAAGTAAAGTTTAAGACGTCTACTTAATCAAATACAGAAACATCTCTAAAAGCAAATCTACTAAGTGAAGTAAAAGTTAACTAAGGTAAATCTTTTATTCATTGATAAAATAAACAATATCATTATTACAGTATGTTATTCCTAAATTAATATATAATATTATGATTCTATTAAAATTATCAATAGTATTTTTAGTTAGGAAAATAATATTTTAGTTAATTTAACTTCTAAATATGGAAAATAAATATTTAATTTGTGTTTATCCAAGAAAATTCTGAATATTATAATTGAAACCAGTGGATACTATTCCAAGAGAGTAGATGGATGTAAAATGCCACAGAATTAAAAAATGATTTTGTTCTGATACAGAAAAGAATAGATAGAGGCATGAAATAGGATCAAGATTTAGCAAGAGAATGAACTACTCACAGCATTTATTATATGCTAAAGGTAGCATTTTAAATTAGAGAGTTAAAAATAGATCATTCCATAAATAGCACTGGGACAAGTAGCAACATCATTTAACAACGACAACAACAAAATTCCAGATGTGACAGAGAATTAATGCAAAAAAAAAATATGCAAACATGACTGACAAAAAGGAAACAAAGCTTTAAAAGCATGAAAAAATACTAAACATATATGTTGCTCTCATATTAGAATGTAGAAAGCTTTACTGAAGAAGACAGAAATCCAAAAAGTAGAAATAAAACAATTGCTAAAATTATTTACCTAAAAATTTAGAATATCTATAGAAAAAATATCATAAGCAAATTTAAATGCAAGCATCACACTGAGGAATCTGTGGCAGACAGAATTCTAAAATATCCCCCAAATTTTACCCCTGATGACCACAGGTTTATATTAATACAATGCCCTCCTCTTTAGTGTGCACGGAGTTTATAATTTGCTTCTAACCAGTAGAATATGGCAAAGATTAGTGGATTTTTCCAATGTAATTAAGGTCTCTATTCAGTTGATTTTGAGTTAATCAAAAGAGAAAAGCCTGTCCCAACCTATTAAAGTGAGCCCTTTTAAAGAAGCCCATATCTTTCCTGAAAGAAGAGACACAAAGCAGCAGGGATTTTTCTGCTGGCCTTGAGGAAATAAGCTCTCATATTGTGCAAGAACCTATGAAGGGCCACATGGCAGGGGACCAGTTGTAACCTCCAGGACCTGAGACCGACCTTGACAATTTTACTTTGGAACATGGGACTGATACTCTGGGCTATAATTATAAATTATTTTAACCTGTTTGAATCCTTTATCATTGCATGCATTACTTTCTTCATCTATTTTTTTTAATCATAATCTAATTTATCCTTAAACATCCCTGAAGCAGGTAAGCAAGGGCTTATTAATCTTATATTTTAAAGGAGTACCTGAGGTGCCAAAAGCTTAAGTGACCTGGCTATGTGGTGGTTTCTATGCATATTTTGATGATTTCTCCCTATAACACCACATGAAAACTAAGGGGCTTCAGTGATTTTTCTGATGACCAAAACTCCTTTTGATTGGTTTGGAGAGTCTTTAAATTTTCATCTCTCTTACCATTCTGTGCAGTTTTGTTTCCTAATCCAAAGATTGATTGATAATAGATTAGAGGTGGGATTATAGGTGACTTTTACTTTCTTCTTTTTCTTTTTTGTTAGAAAAAGTTTTTTACAATAATCATGAGTTAGATTTATAATCCCCAATCTGTCATTTTTACATGTTTTCAAAATTTGCTTGAATGAACTTTAAAAGACTTGTTGATTAGATAATCATGTTTAACTCAGCCTTAAAAGTATGTATACAAAGAGATTAACTGTACTAAGATCAATATATTTCTAGTGAAAATCAGAGTAGATAATTAAAGCCAGATAGAAAATATCTCTGGGTGTTAGTTAAAAACATGGGCTCTGAAACTAGACTTTTGGGTTCATATTTCAGCTCTGTGTGACATAATAAGACTGAATAAGCATTTGGTGTTGGTACTTTTAATGACAATCAAACAACGTGATTAAGACGCAAAAACCTTAACACCAGCAAAACTTGTGGTGACAAACTGGCCTCACCATTATCAGTTGTACAATCTTCTACAGAGTACTTAACCTCATTAAATCTCAAAGTTCTCATGTGTGAATAAGGACTATAACACTTTGTTTACAAAGTATACTGAATCAATAATTATTATTGTTCATTATTAATTAAATTTTAGGCATATATAAATTATTATTGCTATCATTGATAATTACAAAGCTTCATTATTCCATGTGACATAATGACATTCATGAAGAATTAATTAACTTGTGCATTATTCTGATTAGCCAATGCTGTGAACTAGTATTCACAAGATAATTCAGAGATGTCTGAGATATAAAGATAATTCCACCAGGGTCAGAAAAGTAAGAATATTAAAGAAAAGAGAGCTTCCTTGGTAAGCCACCATACAAAGATATTAGGTTGGTGCCTTACGTATTCATTTAGCTTTGATGAGAGTCTCACAGTCTTTTAACCGAAGTTTATTTCAGAGAAAATATGCAATTTATTAATCAATCTCCAAATCACCCTCATACTTAGAAGAGCTAACATCAGCTTCTCTAACTCACTTATCATCACCTACTGTCTTCTTCATTTAACAAATATTGACTGTGTACTTATCATATGTCAAGCATTGGTCTTGCATCTAGAAATACATCAACAAGGAACAAGATAAACAAGTTCACATTCCTTGTCAAGTATAGAATACAAAGACAAGAATAAGATACAAATGGCCGGATGTGGTGGCTCAGGCCTGTAATCCCAGAACTTTGGGTGGCCAAGGCAGGTAGACCACAAGGTCAAGAGATCAAGATCATCCTGGCCAACATGGTGAAACCCCATCTCTACTAAAAATACAAAAATTAACTGGGCGTGGTGGCACGCTTCTGTAGTCCCAGCTACTTGGGAAGCTGAGGCAGGAGAATTGCCTGAAATCGAGAGGTGAAGGTTGCAGTGAGCCAAGATCGTGCCACTGAACTCTACCCTGGCAATGGAGCAAGAATCCATCTCAAAAAAAAAAAAAAAAAAAGAAAAGAAAAGAAAAAGAAAAAAACAAATGGGAATAAGACAACTTCAAGCAGTTTAAGCACCGTGAAGAAAACAAAACAGAATGATTTCATAGAGAGCGATTAAAGGAGGGTCGGGATGAAAGGTAAAATATTACAGATAGTGTTCAGGAAAGACCTTTCTAATACAATTATGCAGGAGATGAGATCTGAATGGCCAAAAGAAATTATGTATGAAAAGATTGAAAGGATACATGTGCATAACGTGCAGGTTTGTTACATATGTATACTTGTGCCATGTTGCTGTGCTGCACCCATCAACTCGTCAGCACCCATCAACTTGTCATTTACATCAGGTATAACTCCCAATGCAATCCCTCCCCCCTCCCCCCTCCCCATGATAGGCCCCGGTGTGTGATGTTCCCCTTCCCGAGTCCAAGTGATCTCATTGTTCAGTTCCCACCTATGAGTGAGAACATGTGGTGTTTGGTTTTCTGTTCTTGTGATAGTTTGCTAAGAATGATGGTTTCCAGCTGCATCCATGTCCCTACAAAGGACACAAACTCATCCTTTTTTATGGCTGCATAGTATTCCATGGTGTATATGTGCCACATTTTCTTAATCCAGTCTGTCACTGATGGACATTTGGGTTGATTCCAAGTCTTTGCTATTGTGAATAGTGCCTCAATAAACATACGTGTGCATGTGTCTTTATAGCAGCATGATTTATAATCCTTTGGGTATATACCCAGTAATGAGATGGCTGGGTCATATGGTACATCTAGTTCTAGATCCTTGAGGAATCACCATACTGTTTTCCATAGGGGTATACCATGGGGGTATAATTGTATACCCATATGGAAAACAGTATCGCTGTTCCTCAGAACATTAAACATGTAATTACCAAAAAAAAAAAAAAAAAAAAAAAGATTGAAAGGAAAAGAATATTGCAAGGAGAAAAAAATATCATTAGAAAAAATACATTGAATGAGATTGATGGTATAAATGTGAGGTTTGATATTATAAAGTGAGATTGCAGGAGTAAACAATTACCAGATCCTCTGCAGTTGTGTAAAATGGCCCAAGCCTGAAAGTTAGCTGTCCTTTGTGTCTGAAGAGCTGTGGGATCAGTTTGCCTGTAACTGCTGCTACCTAGCAACTGTGGAACACCATGTTGGCTGTGATCCTGCAGTGTTGTAGGGATGGAATTTCCTGGAATCGACTGCAATCAGATGCATTTGCTTGAATAACAGACTCTAGGGTTTTACTGCCTCTATAAGTGGTTTAAAGATGTCAGATGGTTTGCTTTGCTTACATTTTAAGAAAAGTGCATTATTTATAAAACTCAATAACTAAATAAGTAGATAATGATCTTTCTTAAGCTAACTTTATGTGTGAGAATGCATGTATATGGGTATCTATGAGTGAATGATTTAAGAAGCTACAAGGAAGAAATCTTATTATATATATTTTTATATTTTTCCCTATAAAGGTTCCATAATTGTTGATACATATGGTATTAAAAAATAATGCCTTATACTGTCCCCTCTCATGTTAGGTCTTAAAAATGTTTTCTTTAACAAGTTCTAAATCTTAAATGGACTGTTAAAGGAAAACAGATGTATATGGAATACTCCAGGAGTAACTACAGGGTGTAGCATACGATTCTCTTCAGCTTTTCTGATCCACTCACATGTGTCATTCAAAATAAGCACTCAGTATCTCAACTTCAAAGCAAAAAGACTGCTTTTGAATATGAGGGAAAAAAAAGAAGATAATAGCCGACTGATTTTTCCTTCATCACAATTTCTTTTATCTCCCTCTCAAGAAAAAAAAAAATAATAATAAATAAATAAATAAAATAAAACTATTCTCCCTTACAATGGCTTTTGCTAGCAGTAGATGTGGATGTGACTCACTTGGAATGTTTTGATTGCTGCAAATTTCCCATTTCAGTGGCTTGTTATGTGTCAATAAGCATTCTTTCTCTAGGTATAGTAGTAAAGATAATCCTCATCAAATCCTTTGCTGTTTACCATTTGCACTGTAGTTTGAGTTCAAGAATGTGAGAGTGGGCTGGGCACAGTGGCTCACACCTGTAATCCCAGCACTTTGAGAGGCCGAGGCGGGTGAGAATTATCTTTATATCTCAGACATCTCTGAATTATCTGGTGAATACTAGTTCACAGCATTGGCTAATCAGAATAATGCACAAGTTAATTAATTCTTCATGAATGTCATTATGTCACATGGAATAATGAAGCTTTGTAATTATCAATGATAGCAATAATAATTTATATATGCCTAAAATTTAATTAATAATGAAGAATAATCATTATTGATTCAGTATACTTTGTAAACAAAGTGTTATAGTCTTTATTCACACATGAGAACTTTGAGATTTAATGAGGTTAAGTACTCTGTAGAAGACTGTACAACTGATAATGGTGAGGCCAGTTTGTCACCACAAGTTTTGCTGGTGTTAAGGTTTTTGCGTCTTAATCACGTTGTTTGATTGTCATTAAAAGTACCAACACCAAATGCTTATTCAGTCTTATTATGTCACACAGAGCTGAAATATGAACCCAAAAGTCTAGTTTCAGAGCCCATGTTTTTAACTCTGAGGTCGAGAGTTCGAGACCAGCCTGACCAAAGTGGAGAAACACCGTCTCTACTAAAAATACAAAATTAGCTGGGCATGGTGGTGCATGCCTGTAATCCTAGCTACTCAAGAGGCTGAGGCAGGAGAATTACTTGAACCCAGGAGGCGGAAGTTACCGTGAGCTGAGATTGCGCCATTGCACTCCAGCCTGGGCAACAAGAGTGAAACTCCATCTCAAAAAAAAAAAGAATGTGAGAGTGATTGGCAAAGCTAGTCACCACACTTTTTAAATTTCTTTTCATGCACACTGTTAGACTACATTTTCCAGCTTACTTGCACAAAGATTTGACAATTTTGACATATTGCTAGCCAATGGAATTTAAGCAAAACAGGTATCTATCACTTTCTGAACTGACCCATAAATATCTCTTATGTGCAACTTGCAACAGTGTTGTGTCAGCTGTCAAACTGATGAAAGTTAATACTGTAAGCCCAAAAGCCATATATTGGAGATGGTGGAGCCACAGGTGAAAGGGCCTAGACCCTAAATCATCTTGTATAGAGCCACTTATTGATCAGAAACACTCATTTGTAAACTTTTTATGTGAACAAGAAATAAATTTCTCTTGTGTTTCAATCATTTTTGATGTATTCATCTTAACAGTTGTTATACAAAGAAAAGAATAAGTATTTTTAACTAAGAAAAAGAAGATATGAAGAAGTTATCTATTCTCTGCAACATCTAAAAAACTGATGTAAACAAAAATCAGGAAGTAGTCTAATAGGTTCTAAAACATCTAATTCTTCAGAGACACGCTCTTACAATGAAAATCTTCCTCTAGGAAAAACAAATCTTCCAACACTTGCTGGAAAGCCATTTTATAATTACAAGGTAATTTATTGCCAAAGAGACATAATAACGGATAAAATTGAATTGCCAGAAAAGAAAAAGTAGGAAAAAAGTAATTAATAATATTTGTGGCTAAGATAAATATGTCCACGTAATAGTAAAATTATTTTTTGCCTTTAAACTACCTCTAAACTCCTGGGATCACAGTCTTACATATTGGCATAATAAAAGGAGATTTAAAGATTAAAGCTCATATTTGATTATGTTAAATGAAAATATTGCATAAAAGACTCCAGTTAAACTTTACAAGGGATGTTTGTGATATTCAGCGTGAGATCATTTTATGCTTCTCTAATTTGGACTATGAAATGAAGTTCAGTCAATATTTACAGCTTGTACACATCCCTATCTAAAAGCTGGTATCTTATACAAAGGCAATGTAATGATATAAGAAGTTAATAAAAAGAATGAGGGTTACAGGGGATTCAAACCATAGGCTATAAACTAGGATTTCTGGCAAAGAGAAGTGAGACAGTTCCTCTTTTCTAACTTGAATATCATAATTTAAAAGAACAGCAAACTAAATTTGACTACACCAACACTGTTAACAACACACAGAGCATAATCAGTTGATACAGATTGTATTATTTGGCAGTAGAGAGGGACTGATGAGGGATCCAACAGGTAATATATGTAGTAATTAACAAAATGTCTTTGGAAGGTTTAATGAATTAGATTTATTCTGTCATTTCCCAACCTCAGGTCTTTGGTTAATTTATTTCACATTATTGAACCTCACAAGCCTTATATGTAGTGTGTGACTTGAAATAATACACATCTTATAATACACCTGAAGCCTAAAGGAGATAATACATGTATGATACTTAACATGGTGTTTGACACATTGTAAGTTCTCAATAAATGTTAGAGATTTTCTAATAATCTTTCTTCTTCTTTTTTATATAATTTTGACAATAACTATTATTTTTACAAAAGTGTTATACAATTTTTCATAAAAGATGAGTAATAAAGAAAAACACAATGAAATGAGTATTGAATCTTTGTCAAGCATTTTCAAATTGTCAGGCCCTTTTAAAGGATTTCTCACGTTTAACTCATTTATCTCTAGAAGCTATGCAGTACAAATATTTAGATTCCTTTTTATTATGAGAAAAATAAGACTCTAAAGGGTAATATAAATTGATGAAGCTCAAAGGATCAATATCAGAATAAATTAAAAATGATTCTCAAGTGTGAGTTTTTAACGACCACAAAAGTGTCCTCCATAATGTCACTAACCAGAACTCCCACCACTAGCCTACAAATTTGGCCATGTTGTGTTTGGCATATGTTTCAAGAGTGTTTTCTTCAGCATTGATGATGGTTTTTAACACGTTGTTTGCAAGAGTTTCTTAGGACTGCCATAACAGAGTATCATACACTGAATGACTTATTCTCTTACAATTCTGAATGCTAGTTAACCTGAAATCCAAGATGTTGGTGGGGCCATGTTCCCTCCAAACCTTCTAGGAGAGAATCTTTCTGTGCCTCTTCCAGCTTCAAGTAAGTCTTAGGCACTGCATTGTGGTAGCATAAGACCAAGCTCTGCCTCTCTCTTCCTATCACTGCCTTACCTCTGCACCTGCTTCTTCCCATGGTGTTCTCTATATGTCTCTCTCTCCTCTTCTTACAAGGTACTTGTCTATTGGATTAACATCACAGTCTACTCCAGTATGACCTCATCTTAACTTATTACATATGGAACCATCCCTTTTTCCAAATAAGGTCACTTTATAAGGACTTGCTTTGGGGGCCTTTGGGGATAAAGAGTTGGACTATGGTATATCTTTTTAAGGGAGACAGTTCAACCCAGACAAACCTTATAATAATATCTAAAAGCAGATTAATTTTTAAATTTATATACTTTTAAAGTGCTTGGTACTTATTAGGATAGTGGAGAGACTGTTACATTTAGGTGATTATTTTTTCATGCCAGAAATATATTTTTGTCCTAAAATATACTGAAAAATTGTAAACTATGTGTAAGTGTATGGTTATTTTATTTTTATTTCCCTGGATTATCTGGACATATAGGTTAAGTTTATTCTTGGTTTCTCCAATCTACATATTTTTGCTAATGGACAGAATGAACTAGAAACAAAACCCAAACTAGGCTAATTTTTATCATTGATGGTATGAAATGAAGTAGTAATGAGATTAGAAAATAAAGTCTAGAGATATTTCTTCCTCCAAACCTGAGAAAGTTGCCAAAATGAAAATGATTTGAAAGTAAAAATAAAGTAAATCCAGAGTGAAAACCATTTATTCAGCACCAAATGAGGTGTCAGCATCTTTAGCTTGGGTATTCTTTCTGTTCTGTGTTTCCTTTGTAACTTCATTCAGTTCTTCCTATCCAATCACCATAGAACATGAATAATACAAGCATGGATCATTTAATTCTATCAGGATAAACACCTACAAACAAGATGGAAGGTACAACAGCATTCATCCACTCATCGTCAATTATTTATTGAAATCTTTCAAAAACAGAGTATTATTTTAGGTATGGGAGGTGATTACAAAATGATGAAAAAACTTTCCTAGACCTTAAAGATCTCAGAAACAAATTGAGGAAAATCCTCACTTGTAACCATGTCATTGCAGAACTCTATAGATTTGTTTATTTTTAATTCATTTTATACTAAAAAGAATTTATGGAGCTTTAAAAATACACAGTATGTAATGACATATTTTTTGAAAAAGGCTTTAGAAAAATAGTCTAAAATAATGAAATTAGCCTACATTTTAATAAATTATTGATAGTCATGGGTAACTAATTTGGAGATATCTTTTGTAACCAACTCAAGGCATATATTATCAATGTCTCTTCAACTAAAAGTATATCTGTACATATTGTTTTCATTTCTAGAATAGCAAATAGACCTGGAAGTAAACATAGTTAAAAAATTAACAATTATTCTGAAGCACTTTGGAGAAAAGAAATAACTATTACTTAGGTATAGAATATTTACAAAAATAAAAGAGTTCATCAGTAATTATACCTTTGGTGAGCATTTATTACTTACTTACTGGCAAGCATATTTCTTAAAACTCATCAGTTATCATTTGTAGACTTTTTAAAATAAGATATAGATATTCAAGATGTTGTATTTAATACATGTGTATACATAGATACTTGTGTTTATATTAACATATATTTTCTAAAGTAAATATAAACTGTGTTTTGAAGAATACACACACAGAAAAGCATAAATCACAAGTGTACAACTAAATGAACTTTTGCAAATTGAACACAACTGTGTACCCATCAGCCAAAGAGAACATTATTAGCATCCAAGAAAACTCCCTCATAACTCCCTCTAATTTATAATCCCATGTGTTAATTAATTTAAACATACAGGTTAGTTTTATCAATTTTTAACTAATGAAATTGTACATATTTATCTATAGTGTTGCATATGATTTTGTTTATTCTCAATCTGTACACAGCTGTATGATGTTCCATTATATGACTCTGCCACAATTATTTCATCCATTATACTCTTGGTACATATTTGGGTATTGAGCGTAATAGACCACTAGCTAATTAATCATTATATCTCTGATATTGATTTTTTTTTAATTTGAAAACATAAACTTTATAAATATTCTTAAAAACTATTAACAACTGCATGCATTATTTAAAACATACGCAGTACAAGCAAATCTATTGCAAATAGCAGAATGAATCTTGAAAAATCAATATTTTTACATGTGAAAATCAACATTTTATTGTACAGTGTTCTATTTCAACTTTCAACAATTAATCATAAAACTTTTCCAAGGTATTCAACTTCAAAATTGCTTGACTGTTAAAGGGCTTGTTCTGACATCTTATTCAGAAATGCCGTATTATTGATGATATGTGTAGAATGAATTTTCTCTAGCCTGATGCGGATTGTAAAGAATCCAAGATCATGCATCATGATTAAAGAGAAACTTAACAGTTAAATCCTTAAATACATGTGACAAGGAATAAAACTACTCATTTACATTATCCAAACTACTTCTTGGCTTGCTGTCACTAATGTTCAGTCAGATGAAGACTTCTGACAAGATATGTTGCCTCTGAATTAGAAAGTTCATCCATATTATGGCTTCCAATGAAAACATAGATGTCAGTTGAGATGGTCTAAGTCTTCCAGGCTGCTGAGAATATTTCTCCTTTATAATTCAGATAAACTGATGTCTCTTCATCCACTCAGTTGGACACCCAAAACCCTTCTTTTATCTTCAGATGATTGTCTTCTTGGTTCAGGCAGAGAGGAGGAATTCCTTTTCTCTTAATCTCCTCTGACCCCACTTTTTAAACGCCAAATTAGGGCTATCATAGAAATTTTGCTTCAACAAAAATACATTTAACTTAAAAGGAAAAAATTCTCTCCATTACTGCTGCAAGCTGATTGCATCAGTTGTCGTTTTAAATTGACATTTCTTTGCTTCCTTTCTCTATTGCATTTATTCTTTATAATTATTTATAATAAATGTTATAATACACTGTATATCCTGCACTGGATGTATTTATATCTTTTTAAAATTTAGTTTAAGGCTTATCTTCCAACCTCAGGATTGATGGACTCCTGTAAGGATACAGTTCTTGGTCAACTTCAGTAATTCGGAAATTCATGGAATTGTTTTCAAAATATTGTGTCTAAATTTACTCTTAAAGGGGATCATGCTCCTAAAATAATTCAATGAGATTGAATCTCAGTTCTGAAATTTTTAGCTAGATGGCTTTTGGCAAATTACTTAAACGCTCTTCCTTAACTATAAAAGGAAATCGTAATGGGATCTACTCCATAGGGTTTCTGTGAGTTAATTTATGTAAAGTACTTAATTCGTGCTTGCCACATAATAAGCATCATGTATGTACTGATTATTATTATTATTATTAAATGTTTCTGAAATACCATGCACAAACATTACTCATAAAATTTCAAACTAAAAGAAAATTGGAGTAATGTGGTCTTAGAACCAGAGAGATTTTGACTTCTACCTCTACCCTTTAACAACTATGATATTTTTAGCTATTATATAAACCACCTGGGCCTCAGTTTCCTGTTCTGTAAAATGGGCACAATTTTTCCTACCTAGAAGAGTTGTTCCAATGATTCAATGATGTAATTAGTGGCGTGCTGCAGCATATATACACTAGATCTCCAGTAACAGGACTTTTCTTTATTCCCTTTGTTTAACACCTGAGTAGGACGTTTTTTATAGCCTACAGTTACTTGAAAAGGGCAAAATAACCAGTGTTCAAGGTGTTAGTAGATTAGAGATAGAGAGCAAAATGATCACACCTAAACATTTCACATTTTATTCTGTACTCCTGCTCAATAAACCAACAGAATGTGGGACCTTTGAAAAAATAAAATCTAGTGCACAAATAAAACATGACACTTTTTGTTCCTAACGGTTTTCCATCACTGCAAGATTTATGTTTATACTCAGCCATAAAGATGGATCTGTACCTCAGGCTGGCAAGATTTATAAAAATGAGACTGGCTCAAAATAAAATTCTAGCAATGACTTGTAATTACAGACTAAAATTTCTGTCATTTCAGAAAAATACAGGTGAAAATGTCATGCAATTCTCCAATTATTTTCTTTACTTATATTTTCAATTGTTGTAAAATAGATGACTTGCGGAGAGCCAAAGAATTCAGACCGCCAAGTGGGAGGGGTTTCCTGGAGAAACTCCAACCAGTCTGCCTAATGAGGTGGAGCCTCGGGAACTTCAGGACATTTGCAGCAGGGCGGAGACTAGCCCCTTCTCTTCCTGTGTGGGAACCTGGAATTCAAGCTGTAGGTGGGAAGCACTCTAACAGGGACGCTGGCCTAAAAAAGTCCCTGTTTCAGAGCAAGAGTCTGTCTCAAAAAAAAAAAAAAAGAAAGAAAAAAAAAAGGCCGTGTTTCTCCCCTTTTTTCTTTTCACCCAATAAAACCCTGCTTTACTCACCCTTTAAACCTTCTGTGAGCTTAAATTTTTGTGGCCGTGGGATGGACAAGGACCCCGTCTAGCTGAACTAAGGAAACATCCTACAACAGAATGATCAGAATTCTCAGAAGCATGGTATTTACTTGTTCTAATATAAGGTTATTGACTTAAAACATACCGTGCTAGAAATTCCATATGTATAATCATTTGTTGATTACTTGTACTAATGGAAGAGAGGAAGAATTACTGGTACTATTAAATAGTATCTAAAAAACATCATGCAATTATTCATTGCAAGAGAATTAAAATAAATAAATATCCATAAATATACATTGTTTATGTATATCAAATACAACTAAAAATCACTCACTGTTCCTTTTTTAAAAAAAGTCGGTAAATGAATTAATGAATATAAAGTGAGAATCAGAACACTATTTTATCTTTTAATTTCTTTTTTAATTTATTTTTTATTATTATTATACTTTAAGTTCTAGGGTACATGTGCATAACGTGCAGGTTTGTTACATATGTATACTTGTGCCATGTTGCTGTGCTGCACCCATCAACTCGTCAGCACCCATCAACTCGTCATTTACATCAGGTATAACTCCCAATTCAATCCCTCCAAATGTCCATCAGTGACAGACTGGATTAAGAAAATGTGGCACATATACACCATGGAATACTATGCAGCCATAAAAAAGGATGAGTTTGTGTCCTTTGTAGGGACATGGATGCAGCTGGAAACCATCATTCTTTTAATTTCTAAAACTATAATAATATCATTTCTGAAGAGATAAAATAAAGTAGTTTTTGTGCTCTCAAGTTTCAAAGTTTTTAAATAATAAGGAATCATACATTTCCACAACACCTGTACAGTACAACATTTTTCTTTGAATTATTTCTTACTAAATAGACTTGCTATTTAGGTATCTTGAGCCTGCAATTCAACTGAGGTCAAAATACAAGAACTTGATTTTCTTGACTGTAATGCAACAGGGAATTCAAACCAATTTTTAATTTTGGACGAATTGGACCCTTGTCCTAAGATTGCTTTACGTCTAAATTCTTTGGGGTTGAACTCAGCATTCACATTCCCCATTTTCCGCATGTCTTCCTGAGACTAATAAGATGAGCATATTGGAATAGCATAACTCAAGGACCAGTTGATTAACCTAGCAACAAAGGTCAACTCAGGAATGTTTGGGAAGTGAAATAACGTTAATATTTTAAAGGTTTCTTATTAATAGTAAATTTTTTAACAAAAATAATGACCCTGATCTTCTTTTTCATATTATTTGGAGACATCAATAATTATGTCATTTTTATAAATTCCAATGTTCCTACATGTTAGCACCTAAAAATTCCCTTGTCTCTCTCAGAAACATCCACCCCAATGCTTCATGAATCACTGATTTTCTGATTATTCTCAAGTCTTTAGGACTACCTCGGATCACTGTAAGGCTCTTCCGATCTAAGAGAGCTATCTCAAATTCAGGAAAGACAAACTTGTCATCTTCCTTTCCCCACTCCAACAAAACATGTGTCTGCCTATGCTGTCTTATTTAGTTACTGGTGTCCTATGTTATTCATCCTGTTTCTGAAACCAGAAGCATAGACATAATCTTAAAATCTTGTTTCTTCCTTTATGGTTTACATCTAATTGATCACTGGGTTTTATTTATTCAATCCTCCTAAATGGCTTTCAAATCTGTGTATGCCCACATTTCCTGCACCTAGTTGAGATAACATCGTTTGTTGCTAGGATCACTGCAACAACATCCCTAGTTGTCCTTTTATTTCCCTACTTTCCATTACCCCCACTGTAGTCAGGGTGATTGTAAAATGAAACTCTGGAAATATTATTACCATTAGTAAGTCTTTACTGTTTCTCCAAAGCAGTTAAAGTCCACACTTCTTATGTTAGCTTCCATGATTCTCTGACTTGACCCTTCCTTATCTCTTCAACATAAAATCCCCATCACATCAACAATTAATACTTCAGCTCCATGGTACTCCTGTGACTCCTTTCCATTCACATGCTTGACATACTGTGTTTCTGAAGAATCTTTTTGTTTCCTTCCCAATACATTGTCATCATTCAGTTCCTAGTCTAGATGTTCTTTGCCTTGAGGAGTCTTTTTGTGAACACTGTTCCTCACCGTTCACCCCAAGGGCAGAGTGATGAGGACAGAGTAAAAATGCCTAATACACAATCTTCCTTAAAAGGCTCTTACATTAACAACATGATTAAAATGACTGCTTACATTTACTGTTAATTTAATATAAATGGACAACATTAAAAAAACTTTCTGCAACTTAATATTTTGTCATAAAGATTTTAGACAGATAATAGTAATCTTACATGATTATTTAAAATGAATCAAAGATCACCAAAACTGGAGGAAGAAAAATTAAAAGTTGTATATAAATGGATTCTAGTAGAAAGATTAAGCTGTAGCTATTATTATCAAATTGGTTTTAAATCCCAACTTTAATGTTTACTAGCTTTAAAAATGTCAGAAAGTAACTTAATTCATGTGAATTTTGGTGTTCTTTCTTGAAAAAGAACAGTGATGATATACCTCTCATAGGGTTACTATGATAAATAAAGGAATTAGTACTGAAAAAGTTCTTATAGGCACTGTCCAGCACATAGCATTCATCCAATAAATGCTGTTAGTAGTAGTAATTTTAGGATGAGTAAAATCCTATAAATAAAAGTAGTTCATAACATTCAAATCTTTTATGAATTCTGAAAAGTCAGCATCTCTGGAAAGATGTTTTCTTGAGCAAAACTGAACAATGATATCAAGGATCTCTTTCACACAGGTCCTTTATCATTCTAAATGAAACCACCTTTCATTGTTCTGTAACTTTTATTTCTGGAAGTAGTGAATTGCTAAAGAAAGATATATGAGAATTCTGTCCAGCTTATATCTTGACCAGAATCATTTATAGTCTTCAAAATCTACCTTTTATATTGTACATAATGTATAGTATTAAATTTGAAAGACACTTTCTATCATCATAACAATAATAGCAGTACCTCTGGGAAACATTAATTTCTAATGGAATGGTTATAAAAATCAAAAGGCTGTTTCTATTTAATATAAAAATGATTTCCAACAAGCCAGCCAGGCTTCAACAGCAATTCATGAAAATCAATTTGGTTATGTGATGCAAATTTCAAGAACACAGTAGTACATTTCATCTGTTCATCTATTTGTTAAGCATTTATTATGCAGTGTTATTATAATTACTTCTTATGATCTATGTTGTGCAAGATCTGTCCCCTGACTCTAACTATATCACGTCCATTCTTACCCTGCTCTAGTCATTGCAGTTTCTTTCTTGAATAACTCAGTCCCATTCCAACTTTTTACATGCTATTCTGTGAGGAATGGATAGCTATTGTAACCATAAAGTTTCTTCTCATGCTCCCAGTGTTTTCATCAGCATCATCTTTTAGAATATGATTTTGACCAAATTTTAAGAAGTAGTTTTCTCCTGTTATATTTTCCATATTCAGCTATTCTTTTGCATTCCCTTCATGCCATTTCAATCACAATTTTAACAATGTTTGTTACTTTTAGTTTTTCTTGTTAAACTACATGAAGGAAAAGGTGATGTCTGTCTCATTTGCCAGTCTATCTCTAGGATCTAGCATGTTACCCAATATCTAGTATGTGCTCAATAAAAACGTGTCAAGTGAATGAATTAACACAATGTGCTTTCTCATGAATTCAAGAAAAAGAAGTTGTGTAGGTCAGGGGTCCCCAACTCCTAGGCCGGGACTATTACAGTTCCCTGACCTGTTAGGAAACAGACTGCACAGCAGGAGGTGAGTGGCCAGCAGGAAATCATTATGCCTGAGCTCTGCCTCCTGTCAGATCAGCTGCGGCATTAGATTCTGATAGGAGCTCAAACCCTATTGTGAACTGCATGTGTGAGGGATCTAGGTTCTGTGCTCCTTATGACAATCTAATACTTGATGATCTAATGTGGAACAGTTTCATCCCAAAAGCACCTACTACCCAACATCTGTGGAAAAATTGTCTTCCACAAAACTGGTCCCTGGAGCCAAAAATGTTGGAGACCATTGGTGTAGGTCACAGAAAACTGAAGATGGATGGCATATCATAGATATTGGTCACCATGAAGAATTCCCAAATTGATTAAATGGTTAAATAGAGAAGGGGTTACAAAGAAATACGTATGTGATATTTAGTTTGATTCTTCTATGTGACAACTGTTTGTAAGTTCAAAAGCCACAGAAGGACATCAAATTAACATCAGTAGGTTTAATGACATAAAACTTGAATGCATTCGAAGTAATGTAATACAAAAATTTTTAAAAAACTTGGGGGAAATACCAAAAACACAAATGGTAGGCAAAAGTCCAATTCTTAAGTTACAAGTACATCATTTAAATTATTAAGAAGAATACAATTATGTCAAAATGAGTGAGTAATGGACCATAAATGTAATACCTCTAAAATTGTCAACAGTAATTGTGATTTTACTATGTGCTATGTTCAAGACACTGCATTATGTTTTATGAACATTACTTCATTTAATTCCCTAATAATCATACGAGATAGATAACATTATTAAGAATATGTTATAGAGGAGGAGTCTGAGGAACAGGGAGGCTAATTAATTTACCCAGCATTACACACATTTGCAATGGGAATAGATTTAAACTCAGCACTTTCTCACAAAAAGTTCTAATTTATAACAACTCTGGTAGATTGACAATTGAAAAATGGGGAAGTATAAAAAGGAAAAAAGTACAAGTTCACAAATAAGTAACGGATGTCACTCTTATCCCTGATCATTTTTGCACACTCCCTTCCTTGCAGGGCACAACCTAGTTAAATCCAAACTACGATCTACACTGCCCCTGATTCCATGTAGCTGAACACACTTATATTAGCATATAAACATGGTGAAATTTTTCCCATTTTTAAAAAAAGCCTTCGCTTTTATTTTCTGACTATGTGCTGTCCCATTTACTCAGACTTCTATGAAACAAACTCTGAAGAATCTTTATCTTCTCAGTATCCAATTTCTTTGTCAATCTTTCTCTCTTAAATTTACTTGTCTGGCTTTGACTTTTCCACTCTTCAGAAACTACTCTTGTCAACTATACCAATGACCTTCACTTGGCTACATCTAGTGGTCACTTTCAGTCTTCATTATATTAGACCATTCTGTAGCATTTAACCAAGATAAGTGCTCACCCTTATCCTTGATAAATTTTCTATATACACCTAGCTTTCAGAACACCACACTCTTGATTTTTCTGCACCTCCAAAATTTCTTTTCATTTTCTTTTGTTTTCTGTGCTCCTTCTCACCAAACTCTTAATATATGAGTGTTCCCAGTTGGAAAATTTTATGTTTTCTGTCTGAATCCAGCCCCAAGGAGACCCCATCTATATGCTAACAATACCCAAATTAATATTCGCATCTGGGACCTCTCTGCAGGACATTAGATCATATATAATTTTATAACTTCCTGTGTGATATCTCTACTTACACATCTAGCAGCTTTCAAAACTAAACATATCTGAAGAAAAAAAACCAACAGGCTACGCTCCTTTATTCCCATCTCAGGTAAGAGAAACTCCATCCTCTAGTTGCACAAAAAAAAAAAAAAAAAAAAAAAAAAAAAAAAACCATTGTTTTTCTGTTTCGTTTTGAATAGTTTCTACTGCTCTCTTCAAATTTAGTAAGCTTTTCTTTTGTCATGTCTAATCTGCCATTAATTCCATCTAGCATCTTTATCCCCTGAGTCATTATAGTTTTTTTTCTGGAAGTTTGATTGGATCTTATCTATATTTTCTATGTCTCTTTTTACCTATTTATTTAAACATATGTAATACAGTTATAATAGCTATTTCAGTAGTCATTTTCTGTTAATCTAAAGGCCATGTCAGTGTTTATTGACTGATTCTTCTTGCCATTTTGTGTTGTGTTTTCCTGCCTTGAGTCATACTTGACTATATGTCAAACATTGTGGATTTTACCGTATTGAGTGCTAGATACATTTTCATTCCTATAAGTTCTTGAGCTTTGTTTTGGCATGCAGTTTGTTACTTGGAAACACTGATTTTTTTCATGCTTTGCTTCTATGATTTTTAGGTAGTTCTGGAATGGAGCTGAGTGTCTGGCTAATTATTCTACACTACTTGAGCAAGAGCTTCCTGAGTTCTCTACTCAATGCCCTATGTATTATGTTTCATGAGTCTGGCTCATAGGAATAAGCATTGATACCAGCCCTATTTGAGGAATAGCTAATATTTCCTTGGTACATTTTGAAAGTTCTCTTCCAAGATGAGAGTAGCTTCCTCTGATATTTGCTCTGATGAATAACTTTCAGAAAACTCAAGGAGAACCATCTGCATATCTCCTGGGATCTCTCTGTGCAATTCTCTCTTTTCTGGTGATCTATTGTATTAGTCTGTTCTCACACTGCTATAAGGACATACCTGAGACTGAATAATTTATGTTAAAAAGAGCTTTAATAGATTCAGATTCATGTGGCTGGTGAGGCCTCACAATCATGGCAGAAGGTGAAGGAAGAGCAAGGCAGGTCTTACATGGTGGCAGGCAAGGCGGTGTGCGCAGGAGAGCTGCCTTTTATAAAACCATCAGACCTCAAGACATATTCACTATCATGAGAAGAGCACAGGAAACCCACCACCTCCTGGCACCAGGTCCCCCTGTGACATGTGGGGATTACGGGAGCTGCAACTCAAGATGAGAATTTGAGTGATGACATAGAGAAACCATATCATATGTCCTATGAACTATAGTTGGCTTGGTTACTCTGGACTCTCAGCTCTATCTTCTAAACTCATAAAATTTAGCCTCTGCTTCAGTTGTCTTTCTATGACTACAGCCTAGAAACTCTCTCAAAGCTATAGTACTCACTTCATTTTTTTTTCTTGCCTTTAAAGGATCTCTGTCATCTGTGACCTGAGGTCTAGTGTCAAAAACGCCATTTCAGCCTTTTGTCTGAATTTTTGGCAGGGGAGGAATTTTTCGGATGTGAGGGCAAATCACATCACTGTTGCTTTAATTTTATCAGAAGCAAAGGTTAAGAATTTAAGTGAAGAAAATAAAATGGATATAATAGTTTCCAATGTAGCCGTGTAACATATAGGTGTTTCTTAATATAATATTGACTTTTCAAATATTTTTTCATCTTTAAACTAAATTTCCTATATAACTTCATTTTCATATTCTTATAATACTTGTATCATTTAAATTTTTCTAAAACATACTGTTTATAGTCATATGAATTAATTATAATAAATGGGAAATAAAAACATTTCCTTTTAACTTTTATTGGCTAGACCAATTAATTCCACTTGTTCCTTAGAGAAAGAAAATAAGATTATAACTTGTAATTTGAGATATTTAGATGAAAATAGTTTGTGAGATAATTTAAATTAACTTTTATCAAAAAGAGTCTTGTTATCCAATCTTGATATCTAATATAGGATGGTACTTCGGTAATCTACCAAAACAATGCCCAATTTAAATTATTTTGTAAAATTCCAGTTGACACAGATGTGAACAAATATAAAAATGATGATTAATTTTCTGTCAGTAACAATACTATTATGCTTTACTTCATTTGACAGATTATTGACTCACAAAAAAATTTAAAATGACTTTATATAATTTTGTTATTTTTATGTGTCTCCAAAATTATAAATAAGCCAAACAATACAGACAAAACAGGTAATATAGGGAAGTGAGATTTAAAGATCCAGGTTGATTGGTGATATCAGGACAAAAATATTTTATGAAGTGAAAAGAATGCGCTTTGTAATGATTCAATGAGAAGTTGACTCAACTGGGAACGGAAAAATAAGTTTAGGCACAGCATGTATTTGACTTTAAGCAAGTTACTTAAATTCTCTGAGCAGACGTATCTTCATCTATAAAATGGCATCATTAACATGTATGTACAAATTTGGAGTGGAAATTAAATGAGGTGAATACATAGTTCAGAGTTTCATACATGCATACTCATATACACTCACATTTCATAGTAGTAAACACTTTGATATATAAACTATAACCTAAAAAATGAACCAAAATTTGTTCTGAAACATATGATTTACCAAATATATTTATATGAAAGTTTGGCTGCCCAAAGTGCCTTCCCATTAAACTATTTTTTAATTTAATTTCCAAAATGAGGAAAAATTTCCTTTAGACATGTGAAGATTCACACGTTATTCTTGCTGTCAGTGGATATTAATGAACACTGCTATGAATGAAATTTTTATTTACAAGTTAAAGAATAAACAACCAGTATAGCATAGTATATTGGAGACAATATGCTCTGTATACTATATTTTAAGTAATTGTTGAATATTTTTAGATGCTAAAACCATAAGTCTTCCCAAAAAGGAAATGAACCATGAAATAAATAAATCAATCACAATAAAGACAACAAATGCATTATGGAAAGACGTTGCCTGAAAATATAATAGGGTGGGAATTTGAAGGGAATCCTAACATAGTATTTCTAGATTCCATGTTAAACATCATTGTAATGAATTACCGGGCTACCAAGAAGGAAATACCATATCTATGGAACATCTTCTGTAAGTGGAAAACAAACACAAACCAAGCCACAATTACTACCAAGCTGTAAAATGTGGGGACCTGAAGCAAATACTAATATCAGCTTAAAGACTCAACCTTGAACTTAAGTTAAAGTCGTGACCATAAGCCAGAGTATCCTATAATCATCCTCCTTTAGAGGACCAAAACCATCTCAGGAAAATAATACCCCTGGAATCATGCAAAATGAAATGCAAATTTTCTCTGGAATAAAGAATACCTAAATAAGCCAACAGAATTCCCACAAATTAGGATGAAAAGATGTACATTTATAATCAAATATGACCAAGCATATAAAAAAATATGGAGCTATTAGGGTCAGAGAAATAAAACAAACAGACATCCCTAACCAATTTAAATTCTCAAAAACACTTCAGATATTAGAACGTAAGATAAATAATAAAAGTAATTATGTGGAAAACATTTTATTAAAAATGAAAGATCAAATTAAAGACAAGTGATTAGGAAAGTAGTGAGTGTAAGAATTTCCAAGGAGATATGAAAATGAATCATAGAGAATTTTAGAAACATAAGACATAATTTTTAAATTAAAACATCAATAGATAAATTTAACAGATTAGATAAAGCTGAGGAAAAATATAGTGAAACAGAAAGCAAATCCACAGAAAGTATTCAGAATGTAATGCAGAGGGCAAAGAGAAGAAAATTATTAAGAAAAAAACGGGTAAATCAATATAAACAATAAAGTACAGTATTCCAATATAAATCTAATTAGACATTTAGAAATGAGATTAGCAAAAATGGAAGAGACCTGAGCTTTGAAGAGAATATGACTGGGTATACTCCAGAATGATGAAGGGCATAAATCCATAGAGACAGAAAGAACCAGATACATTAAGCAGGATGGGGGAAAAATATCTTTGTAAACTACAGAACATCAAACACACAAAGTATATTATAAAAAAAAAATCCAATAATATTGAAATTGGACTGTCTACCAAGCAGTGTAAGCCAGACAACATTGGGAAAATTATCAAAGATTTGAGGACAATTTTAAAGGAAAAAATGAACGGCTAAAGTAAGAATAATGTATTTATAATTTTGGAAAAGTTACTACAACAGGATTATATTTAAAGAAATACCACAGGATATAGTAAAAAGAGGAAATTAATTAGGAAGAGAAATGTGTAAGATTATAGAAGAAATAGCTGCCCACTTAAAAAAGAATGTAAAAGAAAAGAGAATTTACAAGGAATTCAAACAATTCAACAACAGAAACAAAAATGACCATATTAAAAAGTGGACAAAAGGCATGAATAAATATTTTTTTAGAAGAAGACATACAAATGGCCGACAAGCATGTGAAAAAAAATGCTCAACATCGCAAATGATCACATACATGCAAATTAAAATCACAATGAGATATCATTTTGCACCAATCAGAATGATTATTAAAAAGTCAAAAATAACATGTTGGCAAAGATGTAGAGAAAATAAAATATTTATACACTACTAGGAGAAATGTAAATTAGTACAATCTCTATGGAGATTTCTCAAAGACTTAAAAATGGAACTACCGCTCTATCTAGCAATCCCACTATTGCATATCTACCCAAAGGAAAATAAATCATTCTATCAAAAAGATACCTGCACTTGTATGTTGATCACAGCACTATTCATATCATAATAGCAAAGATAGGGAATAAGCCTAAGTGCCCATCGACTGGGGAATGAATAAGGAAAATACGGTGTGTGTGGGTTTAGCCATAAAAAAGAATGAAATTATGTATTTTGTAGGAACATGGATAGAACTGGGGACCATTGTCTTAAGTGAAACTCAGAAACAGAAAGTCAAATATTGCATGTTCTCTCTCATATGTAGGAGCTAAATAAAGTGTACACATGGACATAGAGTATGAAATAATAGACACTGATGACTCAAAATGATGGTGAGGTAGGAGGATGGGAGATGGATAAGAGATGAGAAATTAGTTAGTGAACAAAATATAAAATATTTGGATCGTGGTTACACTAAAAACCCAGACCTCACCACTTTGCAATATGTCCATGTAACAAAAATGCACTTGAATTCCTGACATTTATACAAATTTAAATAAATAAATAAGCATACACAAAAAAATTGTGGGGTGCAGTGAAAGCAATATTTTGAAGGTAATATATAGCTATCATTGTTTATATTAGAAGAATAGAAAGCTTAAAAATTAAAGATTTCAATATTTGAATGTAGAAGGTCGTAAAAGATCAAAAACCCAAAACCTGACGATCTATGGAATAATAATGAAAATGACAAAATTAAAAGCAATGACTATATCTATATCACCCAAACCCAAAGGTAGTTCTTCTTGGAAAAGAGTAATAAAACTGGCAAACTTCCTGTTAGATTTCTGTAGTAATATAATCCTTATTTATTGATTTATTGACTGGGTACATGGTTGCCGACAATAATAGTTAGATTCTTCAACCTCTCTGTCAGCTAGTTTTGTCCATGTGATTAAGTTCTGGGCATTGATATGAAAGCTGAGTCTTCCTTATAAGACAACTGACACATGCCACATGTCACTTTTACTTGGTCCTTTATACTTTCTTTCTGGCTAGATGCAAACATGATGGCTGGGGATGAAGGAACCATCTTAGTCCATAAACTGCCTTTGGGAGTGGAGGCTAAGAAAGGGTCAACAATGGATTAGAACAAAATGAAAGCCTATGCACCTGTAAAGCAAAGTGCTTATATCAGCCCTGGATTGCCTGGTTTCAGACCTGAGCGAATGTAAATTTAAATATTTAAAACTTATTTTAAGCCACTGTTATTTTTAGTCACTGTTAACTTGGATCCAAACCTGCTTGTAGTTGGTAGAGCTATTTTGTGGGAAGAAAAGACTCTTCCAAGACATATCTTCTATTTCTTTCAATCAAAAATAAGGTGAATCATCAATGGAGAATGACTTGGGAAAAAGATAGACGTTGAAGTTCTTCTCAGAGAGGAGAAATGATTACTTCAGAAAATAAGCTTATTAGGGAACAAGCTAGAATTGACAGAGAATTCTAAGTGAACTCTGGCAGTGGTGACAGTGATTTGAAGTTGCAGCAATATGCCAGGTGGTGTAACTTATCTAGATTGTGGTTCAGATGTTCAGATTGAAGTAGAGAGAAGGCAGCTAGTTGGAATCATCCAGATATGAGTTTTACTCTGAGAGAATTAAGAAAAGAAAATATAGGAAAAAGCTGAGAGTATTTGCCAGAGATCAATTATAATAAATGAAGCACAAGACCCAGATCAGTTCAAAAGGAAAAGCATGTAAGAAGTTGGAAAAGTATATAAGAAGTTAGAAAATAATGAGCTCAGAAAAACTGAATGAGTGGGCAAGTGTCTGCAGTTCCAGCTACTCAGAAGGCTGAGGCAAGAGAATCTCTTGAGCCTAGGAGTTTTGAAGCCAGCCTCGGCAACATAGTGGGACTCCTTTCCTAAAATAAACAAACAAACAAACAAACAAATGAATAAATAAATAAATAAATAAATAAATAAAAATCAAGGCAAGAAGCTATGGGTCTTTTTTTTTTAATTTATTTATTATTATTATACTTTAAGTTGTAGGGTACATGTGCATAACGTGCAGGTTTGTTACATATGTATACTTGTGCCATGTTGGTCTGCTGCACCCATCAACTCGTCATTTGCATCAGGTATAACTCCCAATGCAATCCCTCCCCCCTACCCCCTCCCCATGATAGGCCCCGGTGTGTGATGTTCCCCTTCCTGAGTCCAAGTGATCTCATTGTTCAGTTCCCACCTATGAGTGAGAACATGCGGTGTTTGGTTTTCTGTTCTTGTGATAGTTTGCTAAGAATGATGGTTTCCAGCTGCATCCATGTCCCTACAAAGGACGCAAACTCATCCTTTTTTATGGCTGCATAGTATTCCATGGTGTATATGTGCCACATTTTCTTAATCCAATCTGTCACTGATGGACATTTGGGTTGATTCCAAGTCTTTGCTATTGTGAATAGTGCTGCAATAAACATATGTGTGCATGTGTCTTTATAGCAGCATAATTTATAATCCTTTGGGTATATCCCCAGTAATAGGATGGCTGGGTCATATGGTACATCTAGTTCTAGATCCTTGAGGAATCGCCATACTGTTTTCCATAATGGTTGAACTAGTTTACAATCCCACCAACAGTGTAAAAGTGTTCCTATTTCTCCACATCCTCTCCAGCACCTGTTGTTTCCTGACTTTTTAATGATCGCCATTCTAACTGGTGTGAGATGGTATCTCATTGTGGTTTTGATTTGCATTTCTCTGATGGCCAGTGATGATGAGCATTTTTTCATATGTCTGTTGGCTGTATGAATGTCTTCTTTTGAGAAATGTCTGTTCATATCCTTTGCCCACTTTTGGATGGGGTTGTTTGTTTTTTTCTTGTAAATTTGTTGGAGTTCTTTGTCGGTTCTGGATATTAGCCCTTTGTCAGATGAGTAGATTGCAAAAATTTTCTCCCATTCTGTAGGTTGCCTGTTCACTCTGATGGTAGTTTCTTTTGCTGTGCAGAAGCTCTTTAGTTTAATGAGATCCCATTTGTCAATTTTAGCTTTTGCTGCCGTTGCTTTTGGTGTTTTAGACATGAAGTCTTTGCCCATGCCTATGTCCTGAATGGTACTACCTAGGTTTTCCTCTAGGATTTTTATGGTATTAGGTCTAACATTTAAGTCTCTAATCCATCTTGAATTAATTTTCGTATAAGGAGTAAGGAAAGGATCCAGTTTCAGCTTTCTACTTATGGCTAGCCAATTTTCCCAGCACCATTTATTAAATAGGGAATCCTTTCCCCATTTCTTGTTTTTCTCAGGTTTGTCAAAGATCAGATGGCTGTAGATGTGTGGTATTATTTCTGAGGACTCTGTTCTGTTCCATTGGTCTATATCTCTGTTTTGGTACCAGTACCATGCTGTTTTGGTTACTGTAGCCTTGTAGTATAGTTTGAAGTCAGGTAGCGTGATGCCTCCAGCTTTGTTCTTTTGACTTAGGATTGTCTTGGAGATGCGGGCTCTTTTTTGGTTCCATATGAACTTTAAAGCAGTTTTTTCTAATTCTGTGAAGAAACTCATTGGTAGCTTGATGGGGATGGCATTGAATCTATAAATTACCTTGGGCAGTATGGCCATTTTCACGATATTGATTCTTCCTATCCATGAGCATGGTATGTTCTTCCATTTGTTTGTGTCCTCTTTTATTTCACTGAGCAGTGGTTTGTAGTTCTCCTTGAAGAGGTCCTTTACATCCCTTGTAAGTTGGATTCCTAGGTATTTGATTCTCTTTGAAGCAATTGTGAATGGAAGTTCACTCATGATTTGGCTCTGTGTTTGTCTGTTATTGGTGTATAAGAATGCTTGTGATTTTTGCACATTAATTTTGTATCCTGAGACTTTGCTGAAGTTGCTTATCAGCTTAAGGAGATTTTGGGCTGAGACAATGGGGTTTTCTAAATATACAATCATGTCATCTGCAAACGGGGACAATTTGACTTCTTCTTTTCCTAACGGAATACCCCTGATTTCTTTCTCTTGCCTAATTGCCCTAGCCAGAACTTCCAACACTATGTTGAATAGGAGTGGTGAGAGAGGGCATCCCTGTCTTGTGCCAGTTTTCAAAGGGAATTTTTCCAGTTTTTGCCCATTCAGTATGATATTGGCTGTGGGTTTGTCATAAATAGCTCTTATTATTTTGAGGTACGTTCCATCAATACCGAATTTATTGAGCGTTTTTAGCATGAAGGGCTGTTGAATTTTGTCAAAAGCCTTTTCTGCATCTATTGAGATAATCATGTGGTTCTTGTCTTTGGTTCTGTTTATATGCTGGATTATGTTTATTGATTTGCGAATGTTGAACCAGCCTTGCATCCCAGGGATGAAGCCCACTTGATCATGGTGGATAAGCTTTTTGATGTGTTGTTGAATCCGGTTTGCCAGTATTTTATTGAGGATTTTTGCATCGATGTTCATCAGGGATATTGGTCTAAAATTCTCTTTTTTTGTTGTGTCTCTGCCAGGCTTTGGTATCAGGATGATGTTGGCCTCATAAAATGAGTTAGGGAGGATTCCCTCTTTTTCTGTTGATTGGAATAGTTTCAGAAGGAATGGTACCAACTCCTCCTTATACCTCTGGTAGAATTCAGCTGTGAATCCATCTGGTCCTGGACTTTTTTTGGTTGGTAGGCTATTAATTATTGCCTCAATTTCAGAGCCTACTATTGGTCTATTCAGGGATTCAACTTCTTCCTGGTTTAGTCTTGGAAGAGTGTAAGTGTCCAGGAAATTATCCATTTCTTCTAGGTTTTCCAGTTTATTTGCGTAGAGGTGTTTATAGTATTCTCTGATGGTAGTTTGTATTTCTGTGGGGTCGGTGGTGATATCCCCTTTATCATTTTTAATTGCGTCAATTTGATTCTTCTCTCTTTTCTTCTTTATTAGTCTTGCTAGTGGTCTGTCAATTTTGTTGATCCTTTCAAAAAACCAACTCCTGGATTCATTGATTTTTTGGAAGGTTTTTTGTGTCTCTATCTCCTTCAGTTCTGCTCTGATCTTAGTTATTTCTTGCCTTCTGCTAGCTTTCGAATGTGTTTGCTCTTGCTTCTCTAGTTCTTTTAATTGCGATGTTAGAGTGTCAATTTTAGATCTTTCCTGCTTTCTCTTGTGGGCATTTAGTGCTATAAATTTCCCTCTACACACTGCTTTAAATGTGTCCCAGAGATTCTGGTATGTTGTATCTTTGTTCTCATTGGTTTCAAAGAACATCTTTATTTCTGCCTTCATTTCATTATGTACCCAGTAGTCATTCAGGAGCAGGTTGTTCAGTTTCCATGTAGTGGAGCGGTTTTGATTGAGTTTCTTAGTCCTGAGTTCTAGTTTGATTGCACTGTGGCCTGAGAGACAGTTTGTTATAATTTCTGTTCTTGTACATTTGCTGAGGAGTGCTTTACTTCCAATTATATGGTCAATTTTGGAGTAAGTACGATGTGGTGCTGAGAAGAATGTATATTCTGTTGATTTGGGGTGGAGAGTTCTATAGATGTCTATTAGGTCTGCTTGCTGCAGAGATGAGTTCAATTCCTGGATATCCTTGTTACCTTTCTGTCTCATTGATCTGTCTAGTGTTGACAGTGGAGTGTTGAAGTCTCCCATTATTATTGTATGGGAGTCTAAGTCTCTTTGTAAGTCTCTAAGGACTTGCTTTATGAATCTGGGTGCTCCTGTATTGGGTGCATATATATTTAGGATAGTTAGCTCTTCCTGTTGAATTGATCCCTTTACCATTATGTAATGGCCTTCTTTGTCTCTTTTGATCTTTGATGGTTTAAAGTCTGTTTTATCAGAGACTAGGATTGCAACCCCTGCTTTTTTTAGTTCTCCATTTGCTTGGTAAATCTTCCTCCATCCCTTTATTTTGAGCCTATGTATGTCTCTGCATGTGAGATGGGTCTCCTGATTACAGCAGACTGATGGGTCTTGACTCTTTATCCAGTTTGCCAGTCTATGTCTTTTCATTGGAGCATTTAGTCCATTTACATTTAAGGTTAATATTGTTATGTGTGAACTTGATCCTGCCATTATGATATTAACTGGTTATTTTGCTCGTTAGTTGATGCAGTTTCTTCCTAGCCTCGATGGTCTTTACATTTTGGCATTTTTTTGCAATGGCTGGTACCGGTTGTTCCTTTCCATGTTGAGTGCTTCCTTCAGGGTCTCTTGTAAGGCAGGCCAAGTGGTGACAAAATCTCTAAGCATTTGCTTATCTGTAAAGGATTTTATTTCTCCTTCACGTATGAAACTTAGTTTGGCTGGATATGAAATTCTGGGTTGAAAATTCTTTTCTTTAAGAATGTTGAATATTGGCCCCCACTCTCTTCTGGCTTGGAGTGTTTCTGCTGAGAGATCTGCTGTTAGTCTGATGGGCTTCCCTTTGTGGGTAACCCGACCTTTCTCTCTGGCTGCCCTTAAGATTTTTTCCTTCATTTCAACTTTGGTGAATCTGGCAATTATGTGTCTTGGAGTTGCTCTTCTCGAGGAGTATCTTTGTGGCGTTCTCTGTATTTCCTGGATTTGAATGTTGGCCTGCCCTACTAGGTTGGGGAAGTTCTCCTGGATGATATCCTGAAGAGTGTTTTCCAACTTGGTTCCATTTTCCCCCTCACTTTCAGGCACCCCAATCAGACGTAGATTTGGTCTTTTTACATAATCCCATACTTCTTGCAGGCTTTGTTCATTTCTTTTTCTTCTTTTTTCTTTTGGTTTCTCTTCTCGCTTCATTTCATTCATTTGATCCTCAATCGCTGATACTCTTTCTTCCAGTTGATCGAGTCGGTTACTGAAGCTTGTGCATTTGTCACGTATTTCTCGTGTCATGGTTTTCATCTCTTTCATTTCGTTTATGACCTTCTCTGCATTAATTACTCTAGCTGTCAATTCTTCCACTTTTTTTTCAAGATTTTTAGTTTCTTTGCGCTGGGTACGTAGTTCCTCCTTTAGCTCTGAGAAATTTGATGGACTGAAGCCTTCTTCTCTCATCTCGTCAAAGTCATTCTCCGTCCAGCTTTGATCCGTTGCTGGCAATGAGCTGCGCTCCTTTGCCGGGGGAGATGTGCTCTTATTTTTTGAATTTCCAGCTTTTCTGCCCTGCTTTTTCCCCATCTTTGTGGTTTTATCTGCCTCTGGTCTTTGATGATGGTGATGTACTGATGGGGTTTTGGTGTAGGTGTCCTTCCTGTTAGATAGTTTTCCTTCTAACAGTCAGGACCCTCAGCTGTAGGTCTGTTGGAGATTGCTTGAGGTCCACTCCAGACCCTGTTTGCCTGGGTATCAGCAGCAAAGGCTGCAGAAGATAGAATATTTCTGAAGAGCGAGTGTAGCTGTCTGATTCTTGCTTTGGAAGCTTCCTCTCAGGGGTGTACTCCACCCTGTGAGGTGTGGGGTGTCAGACTGCCCCTAGTGGGGGATGTCTCCCAGTTAGGCTACTCAGGGGTCAGGGACCCACTTGAGCAGGCAGTCTGTCCCTTCTCAGATCTCAACCTCCATGTTAGGAGATCCACTGCTCTCTTCAAAGCTGTCAGACAGAGTCGTTTGCGTCTGCAGAGGTTTCTGCTGCTTTTTTGTTGTTGTTGTTGTTGTTGTGTAGCTGTGCCCTGTCCCCAGAGGTGGCGTCTACAGAGACAGGCAGGTTTCCTTGAGCTGCTGTGAGCTCCACCCAGTTGGAGCTTCCCAGCAGCTTTGTTTACCTACTTAAGCCTCAGCAATGGCGGGCGCCATCAAGAATGTTGTAGAAGTACTTGGGCAAGATTGTGGAGAATCTGAAGATCATTATCTTAGAGTAGAATGATTGAATTCAAGATTTTTAAACTTTTCCTCAAGTACTCTGTGCTCAGCCTAATACTTTTTATTTCCTCCCCTCCTTGGTAAAAACAAGATGCTGCAAATTTGAGACAAATTGTCCATGTAATTACAAATGAAATCAGTATTATATTATTTAATGGAAAATTTTAAAACATTTCAAAAAATAAAATAAAATGGTCTTCAGAGAGACACGTTCCCAACGTCTATACATAAGGTGGTCCTAAAATAATTGGGCCTACTATTGCATAAGGAATTATTCTAAAAATAAGTATAAACATGAACAATGCTAATAAAATTATAAAAACTCTTACATGAAATTCACCAATCTGTTAGTGTTCAATATAGTTTTTCATGTATTTTCTTAGAGGAAATTGTATCCTCTACTATCTGAACTCTTACCGTCTGATTTATCTTTGGTATCAGAACTAAGGATCCAAATATATATGTATAAGAAGGAAAACCATTTAGGTGTATATGTTACCTTTTTCTTACAATTTTCAATGATTTTATTCTTAAAATCTTTGAATGGCTTATTAATAAACCATAGTAAAGTATTTTAACATTTTTCTCCACATCTCCATTTAATATATTTGACCTCTTCAGTGATATCTTGCTGACTTCAATCCTAAAAGTTTTGTGCCTCTTCAAACATTTTTAAACCATTTCACTTTTATCTTCATTTGGCTATTTTTTAAAAAGCAATCTTAACAGAAACATAAAATAACATAGAAAATCTATGTTTCTGAATTTTTTTCATGCAAAATGGCTTATAAGATTTCAAACAGCTGCACGTCAGAAGTCATTTTCAAAGAGTGCTGTTTAATGTGCAGAGGTGGTTAAGCTTGGCTGAGATTGCAACTATTAATGGGTATCTATGGCTCTTTCGTATTTCCCAGGTGGGGTTCATTAACATTGCCAAGTGATTTAAATTGGATGGGTTATGAACGTAATTTCAGGTGGCTGGAAGTCTGCAGACAAGGAAAGTGCATAAATTGTAATATATGATTGCGGGTGTTAATTTTATTCCAAGTGGAATTAGGAGGGTTGAAACAGACAAGTTTTAACCTCCTTATTGTTTTCATTAGAGATAAAAGTAAAAAAAGTCGCCACATCAATATAATGTATAGCTCTTGAAGAATTCTGTACTTTAAAATTTATTAAAGGCATGATTTTAAATGAGCTAAAGAAATCACAGGCATCTATAGGCTATTAAGAAACATTGGACAGAGCCTAAAGGATCTATTATAGTCAGACTTAAAAAGAATGTATTCTAATTCAATAGGCACTGTTCTAATGCACTTTAAACATAATAAATTGCTTAGTTTAAAGTTCTAAGGAGGCTCAAAGTCAGAATAACTCTGGGAAAATATAAAATACTTCACAGAAAAAAAAAAACTGCAAGTAAAACTGTGTCTTGAAAGCTGAAAGGGTATTCAGCAGGTAGAGATGGAAAGGAGGGCACATGCTAGGAGAATAAAGAACACATACAAAGTTACAAAGAAGGAATGCATACAACCATTTGGAGGTTAGGAAGAATCCACTGTGGATGGAGGCTAAAACGCTTGAAAGAAAAGGTCAGTGAAAAAATGGCCAAAAAATAGGGTCATATAATTTAAGATATGACCCTATTATGAATGGAAATATTCAAGCTAATATTTTCAGCTTGAATTTTATCCTTGTAAAATAGTCATTAAGCAGTACCGTGACATGATCAGGTTTGAAATTTAGAAAGACCACTCTGCTGGGGTAATAGAAGGTCAATAGGACTGGAAAGGGAAGGAGATGGTCACCTGACAGTGAAAGAGGAGGCATTAAGTGGTAAAGAAAAATGGAAAGGTTCAAGTGATCCTCGAGAGAAAGAAGCAACTTTTTTTGTCAACTGGACATATAATAGTTTTCCAATATTATAGACACAAGAATTGACGAGGGATTTAATGTGAAAGCAGAAAGAGAATAGAGACATCAGTGACTGAAAACTTTCTCTTCTACAAATAGTGTGGGTGTGAACTCCCAGAAGATCAGTGCTTAAGTTACCTTTCTGAATGGGTGGTTCTGCTGCTCATGGATTTCTATGGTGCTAAGTTTGTGAATTTTCAGGAAAAGTGTTAATACATGTATCTCCACAGTGACATTAAATGCCCTTCACTTTGAAAGGGCTTCTTAACAGAAAACAAAATGAAACAAAACAAGACAATGAGTCTTACTGGCAGATAAAATGAATACTAAAACACTTCATATCACTGAAGAACTCTGACAGTCAAACATATGATACTCAGGCAAATTCTTTTTGTTAAATTGAGACATTGATCACAGACACACACAAAATACATACACACACACACACATATCTAATACACACATATATATATGTATCACATTTGCCTAAACTTTATCACTGTTATTGACTAACAAAAATTATTTGTAAAGCACTCACCTGGATACTAAATAACGGAGACTGGTCACACAACTTACACAGACCATATCTCCCAGAGACTAAAAGGTGTAAAATGTTATGAAAGGACAACAGCATTCTAAGATGATTCTCCTTAGTGAGTCCAGCCTTCTCAACTGGCATTTGCTACTGATGGCCTTGAAGATAGGCACTTTGGAACTGTTTTGTAATAAGGAGCTTAATGTTATCCATATCAAAGTTTATTGATCACAAATAAGGATACCAAGACAATTATTGTCATTGTCTTCACAAAGCCACAGATCAGCTTATGTCATTTCATGGCATAATGACAAACGACAAAGCTCTAAAAAAAATGAAGATGCAGAGTTATATAGACTACTTTGAGAAGATGTTTAGTGGGTGAGTCATACACCTCAATGGAGTCATAAATGCCCTTATTAGTTACTTCTTTTTACTCAATTGTGTCCCTCTTACTTAAAAATCATTCTTACAGTGTACTGAAAATTTTTCTGTCACACTGTATGATAATATTAAGGTTATAAAACAGAACATTAGATCATCATATCATTCTTTGTTCCCAGGTTTCCTTAACCTCCATATATCTATGCAATTAAATCATAAGAATCTAATAAAAAACTACACCTAAGAGCAAAAACATTTTAATAATACCAGTATATTTAAAACAGTTTCCAATAATACAGCCAAATGAGTTTGCTTCACTGAAGATGAGCAATTTATTAAAGTTTTATTAAAGAAGAAGATGGAACAAATATTACCTTTTACTCAGAACTTGTACAAATCAGCAAAATTCAGAATATCTCATACATCAAACTATTTTAAAAGAATCTTGTACAATTTGTGAGAATGATAATAAATTGTGGTTGAGTTTTAACTTGAAGTATTCTTCTAGATGTTTTTGCTATAATTCTGCAGGTTTTTTTGCTACCCCATTTAAAAATACGTATTATTCAGCTTTAGATATTTACTTCAGAAGCAATAACAATGGGGGTTGGGCTCAGTGGCCAGGCCTGTAATCCCAGCTTCTCAGGAGGCTAAGAAGGGAAGACTGCATGAGTCCAGGAGTTCAAGACCAGCCTGAGCAACACAGTGAGATCCTGACTCAAGAAATAACATAAAATTAAAAAGAACAAGCTATCACAATAAATTTAAATTGTGATAAATTTAAATAAACAATAAAATTAAATACATGTACTACTATACATGTATACAAGCAAGATTTTATGCCCTCAGGAGACAATAAGTGGTGCATAACGGTAAAGCTGGTGTTCACATCCCTTGCTCTATCTCTCCCTGGTTGTATAATACTGGGAAAGTTACTTTACTTAACTACACTGTATCCAGGCTTCTTATTGGTAAAATACATGTGTGAATAGATTCATGTAAAATTCTTTGTGCAGTGCCCATCAAAGTCAATCTAGGTCAATAAATGTTAGTCATTTTTCATAAGAATTGAACTGTGAGGAAGGGAAGAAAAAATAAAATAAACCTGGAAAGAAAACAAAGAAAGAAAGAAATCTGGATCCTGGTGAGCTGTGTGGGAAGGCTGATAAAAGTGAAGACTTTTCTGTCAGGGAGACCTGAGAGCAGAATGTGGAGCGACTCAGCCAAAATGTGTGAGAAATCCATTCCGAAACCAGAACCTGGGAATGAAAGCCTGTGGACAGCCAACCACAGGCTTGATCACCATTTGATATTTGATCACCAAATACCTACAAACATGTAGATGAGTAACCTGGTAAAGAATCATGGCAGATTGAGTCAGCTTCACCCTGTGATCAAAGTGGAACTGGATATGAGCAGAGAGAGAGACAGAGTTTCCTATTACTGTAGACTGAATTTTTATGTCCCAACCAAGTTGATGTGTTGAGGCATAAGAGTCTATGTGGTGGGATTTGGAGGCGGGAAGTTTGGGAGGTGATTAGGCCATGAGGATGGAGCCCTCATGAAAGGGAGTTGTGCCTTATAAAAGAAACCTCAGAGAGCTCCCTAACACTGCTTCCTCCCCCCCCCACCCCAACCTTCTGCATGTGAGGACCTGGTAAGAAGATGGCTATCTATTAAACAGAAAGAGGACCTTCACAAAACTTGACAATGCCGGCAACCAGATCTGAAACCTTCTGCCTTCAGAAGTATGAAATATAAATTTTTATTGTTTCTAAGGCACCTAGCCTATGATACTTTGTCATAGAAGCCCTAACAAAGACATCTATGAACAAGATTAGCAGTAGACACATCAACTCTATTATACATGATTCTAACACATCCTGACACAACTTCTCCATGTTTTAATTTAAATATTAACAAATTTGCACACAGAAAAAAATATACATAATAAAAAAGATCTAACAGTTAACCTGTTGCTAGTTTCTGTGAGGAAATTTTGCTAATTGCAAAGATAATGGAACTTTAAAAATGAAACATGGACCATTTATACAAGTTTGCCCACTTGAAAGTATAAGCAAGACTTTTTTTTTTTTCCAGCACTGATATCTCCTCTGAATTAGAAACGAAAAGTCCATACTAATATTATCGATTATGAAAAACAACTCCCCCAGAAAGTTGTTAACGACCTGGGAAATGGAAATGACACGAATGCCTTGTACCTTGAAAAGTTTATTCCCCCAAATTAAGTGACGTGGGCAAAGAAAGGAGGACTTGTGATAACAGTAGCTCCTGGTGATTGGATTTAAAATGATGATAGACACAAGAACGCCAATAATTTTTGTCATTCATTGAGCCATCAGTATGTACCAGGCACTGTATGTTATATAATTTAGTGCTGTCAGCAGCTCCATGAATTAGGTACTTACAAGGATAGATACTATCCTCAGTTAATGATGAAGAAACTTGAACCAGACAAGTTAAATCAGTTACTCAAGATCACATGACTAGTAATAGCAGAGCACTCTGTTAGAAGCATCAAAAATCCATGTAGCTGAGGTGAGTAAGTAAATATTTCAAGCCAAGAGCACAATCGTAAATAAAGACCAACTAGATACAGAAAAATATTCTAAAATTAGGGGCATAAAATGACTTTAGCTATAGATTTGAGAAGTGGATTACACCAAAAACGAAATGAACAGAGAATGGAATTAAGGGCATAATGTGTAACTGTATGTTGGAAACTTCTAGAACTGGGTAACTCTATTTTACTTCAATGTTGAGAAACATTGCCATATCAGAAAAAAGGGTTTTGGAAGTATGTCATTGTTATTATTTTTAATTTCAACATAAAGTCAGAAATATTCACCACTTTCTAAGCAAAGCCAACAAAAAGTAGTCTGTGCCAATAACTAATCTGGGAAAGTATTTTATTTTTAAAAAATATCTTTACATATCCAAATAATGAAGGATCAGATAGTAGCATAATCTTAGTTTTCTCCTCTATAACACTAGGTGACTGAAAATAAAGGTATAGGCCCTATCAAAGCCTAAAAGGAAAATTTATGACCAAGAAAGTTTATACTCAGTGAGATTGTCTTTAATAAATAATTACAACAAATAAAAAGTTTGAAAGTAACAAAGCAGAATTTGTATCACCAATGCATATTGCTTGAGAAACTTATTCCAGCTAACAGAGAAATGACTGGAAATTAAGTTTTAAATAATAATAACTATTATTCATTTAGCACAAATTATTTGTCAGATATAGTGTTATCTGTTTCTCACATTCATTACTTGTAAAATTCTTACTATAACACAAGGGACTAGGCAATATTTCTGTCTTAGTCAGTCTAGGCTGCTATAACAAAGTACCATAAACTTAAAATAATCTGTTTCTCACAGCAGGCTGGTAAGTCCAGCAGATCCCCTCCCTGAGGAGGGTTTCCTCTTTGGTTTGCAGATGCCTATCTTCTTCTTATATTCTCATGTAATGGGGAGCAGGGAGTTCTGCAGGTACCCTTTTATAAGAGCACCAATCCCACTATTCAGGGCCCCACCCTCAAGATCGAATCACCTCCCAAAGATCCCACCTCCCAATACCATCACACTGGGAATTAGGATTTCAACATATAAATTTTGTGGGGACATAAATATTCAGTTCATAACAATTATTAAGTCCATTTTGAAGACAAGAGTATTAATCCATTTTTGTATTGCTATAAAAGAATAATTAAGACTGGGTATATAGGGTTAATTTGTTCATGGTTCTGCAGGTTGTACAGGAAGCGTGGCACTGGCATCTGCTCCTAGTGAGGTTTTAGGAAGCTTATAAACATGGAGGAAAGTGAAGGGGCAGCAGGCTTGTCACATGGTACGAGTGGGAGGATAAGAGAGAGAGAGAGAGAGAGTGAGAGAGAGAGAGAAGACTTCAAATCTTTTAGACAAACAAATCTCCAGGGAACTAACTGAACAAAAAATCACTTATTACCAAGGGGTTGGTGCTAAGTCATTCATGAGGCATCTGCCCTCATGATCCAATACTTCCCACCAGGCCCCACCTCCAACATTGAGATTTGGAGGGGACACACATTTCAACATGAGATTTGGAGGGGACACACATCCAGAGAGTATTAACGAAGAAACTGATGCACAGAGAAATTAAGTAACTTGTCAAAGTTCATTTTAAGTCAGAGTATGCAGTCAAATGTAAATAGTACAACTGGAAACCAAAAAGGTTCAAAACCACCAAGAAATACAACCTCTCGGAGAAGATTATTTTGAGATCAAAGTTATTCAAAGATGTTCTCTTTCAACATGTGGGCCCAAGCATAGAAATCTAGAAATAATTTATTGAAATCTTCATCATTTTCACTTTTTCATGAATAGAAAATGGGCTTCTTGGGCTACATACTACATACTTTACTTTATAATAGTAAAGGTTTTTTTAAATATAAAGGTTTTTTTAATCTCCCAAACCAATAACTGCTGATAGTCTGTTGAGATCATCCTAATAATGACATTTATCTGAGAATAAATATTCATATGAATATATTAAATAAATATACCATAATGATAAATGTGGTAAATTTGGGAACATTTTAAGTAGCTTTTGATTTTTTTTGTCTTTCTCCTTCTCTCTACTCTCTCTCTCTTTCTCTCTCCCTCCCTTTTTTCCTTCTCTCCATTCTTTATCTATTGACTTATTTATACCAATTTTTTGCAAAGATCATGCATTATTTTTGCCATCAAGGAAAAGCAAATGTAAAACTCATTATATACAATTTAGTACATAAAAGATATATTAAAGGTAAAACTTTAAAAGAATAAACTTTTAAAATTTACAAGACTAAATTTTACTAGAAACATACTAAACTATAAATAGTACTCATCTCTAACCACTAAAGTTGTGGATAATATTTTCCTAATTTTTCTCTTTTTGCAGTATTCTAAAATAAATATTTGTAAACATTTTGTAATATAGCATTTTTGCTAAGGCATCAGATATGTAATACAATCGGAGTCAAACATCTAGTTTCTGCTGCATATTTTAGATTTCAACAGGTTGACCTCAATTGTTAAAGTTAGTATTCTTTGACTTTAAGAACAGGTGTTCTGTCCTTGAAACTGTATCAAAATTTATTTCCTTAGCTTACTTACAATATCATGTACAGGATGCCCAAATATTTTGTGCAATCCAGATATACAATGTTTACAGCATATTTCTAATCCACTCACTACCCACATGTTGATTTAAATATATCTGGTTATTTAACTCCCCGTTTGGCATTTAAAATCCGCAAACGACTTATTAAAAAAACAACTTATTGAAGTATGATTTAAATACAAAAATACTGGGCACATTTAATATATACAACTTAATATGTTTGGAGATAAGCATATACTCTTGAAATCACTACCACAATTTATGCCAGAAACCTATCCATCACCTCCAAAGTTTCTTCCCACTCTCTTTATATATTATTTTTCTGCATGTGAGAAGAACACTTAACATAAGCAATAACTGCTTCGCAATTTTTTTTTTTTTTTTTTTTTTTTTTTTTTTTTTTTTTTTTTTTTTTTGAGACAGAGTCTCACTCTGTCGCCCAGGCAGGAGTGCAGTGGTGAGCCCTCGGCTCATTGCAACCTTCACCTCCCAGGTTCAAGAGATTCTCCCACCTCAACTTCCTGAGTAGCTGGGAAAACAGATACATGCCACCATGCCTGGCTAATTTTTGTATTTTTAGTAGAGATGGGGTTTCACCATATTGGCCAATCTGGCCTTGAACTCTTGACCTCAAGTGATCTGCCCACCTCCACCTCCCAAAGTGCTGGGATTATAGATATGAGCCACCACTGTCCAGCCAGCACATTTTTAAGTAAATAATGATGTATTATTATTTACAATCACTATGCTGTACAGTAGATTCCTAGAATTTACTCATTTTGTATAACTGAAACTTTGTACCCTTTGAATAACACGTCCCTGTTTTCCTCTCCCCCCAGAAACCATGTCCACTCTCTGCTTAAATCTGACTGTTTTATATTTATCATATAAGTGGTATCATATGCCATTTGCCATTCTTTGTTTGGCTTATTTCACTTAGCATAATGTCCTGTAGGTTCATCCACGTTGTCACAAATGCCAGGATTTTCTTAATTTTAAAGCTGAATAATGTTTCATTTTCTTAATTCATTTGTCTATCAGTTGACATTTAGTATCAAAGATTTCTTGGCTATTGTAATGCTGCAATGAATTTGGGGATGCAGATAACCTTTTTAAGATTCTGATTTCAATTCCTTTGAATATGTAACCAAAAGTGGGATTGCTGGATCATGTGATAGTTCTGTTCTTAATTTTTTGAGCAACCACCATACTGTTTTTCACACTGGCTGCACCAATTTACATCCCCATCATGTTGTCCAAAGTTTTGCTTTTCAACACATTCTCACTAATGTTAGTTATATTTTTGTTTTTGTTTTTGTTTTGATAACAGCCATTATAAGAGATGTGAAGTAATATCTCATTTCAGTTTTGATTTTCATTTCCCTGATGTTGAGTACTTTTCATTTGCTGGCCACTTGTATGACTTCTTTGAAGAAATGGCTAAATTAGTTGCATTTCTATACACTAACAACAAATTATGAGAAAATAAAATTAATAAAACAATTTCATTTACCATAATATTAAAAAGAATAAATTACTTAGATATAAACTTACGCAAAGTGAGGAAAGACATGTACACTGGTAACTATAAAACACTGATGAAAAATTAAAGCAGACATAAATAAATGGAAAGATATCCCTTGTTAATGGGTTGGTATGATAAATATTGTTAAAATGTCCATACTAGCAAAAGCAATATACAGGTTCAATGTAATCCCTCTCAAATTCCCAAAGGCAATAGACAAAATAATTCTAAAATTTTTATGAAACTGCAAAATACCCCAAATAGCCAAAGTAATTTTGATCATAAAGAAAAAAGCTGGAAGAATCACACTTCTTGATTTCAAAATATATCATAAAGCTAGTCATCAAAACAGTATGTTAGTGGCAGCAAACAACAAACAAACAAACAAAAAACAATAGACATAGAGTAGTTTCCCCTTATCCCTGGTTTCGCTTTTGTCAGTTTCAGTTACCTGTGGTCAATTGTGGTCTGAAAATAGATGAATAAAGTACGATGAGACATTTTGAGAGTGAAAGATCGCATTCACATAATTTTTTCTACAGTGTAGTGGTTATAATTGTTCTATTTTATATTGATTATTGTTAATCTCTTACTGTACCTAACTTACAAATTAAACTTTATCATATATATATATATATGTATGTATAGAAAAAAATAGTATATATAGGGTTTAGTATCATGTGAGATTTCAGACATCCTCTGGGTATCTTGGAACATATCCAAATAGGCCCCACTTATTCAGTTTTGCTTTCCATGGTATCAGTTACCCATGGTTCACTGTTATCTCAAAATATTAAATAAAAATTCTGTAAATAAAAAATTCTAAACTTTTAAATTGTGCACTATTTTAAGTATCATACACTAACAACATGCCCAACACTAACAAATCTCATGCTCTATTGCTCTGTCCCACCTGGCACAAAATCATCCCTTTATCTAGGGTATCCAAGATGTTTGTGCTACTTATTTTTAGTCACTTAGTAGCTGTCTTATCAGATCAACTGTCACAGTATCACAGTGCTTGTATTCAAGCAATTATTTTACTTAATGACGGACCCAAAAGAGAAGACTGGTGATGCAGACAGTTCAGACATACCCAAGGGAAGCCATAAAGTATTTTCTTTAAATGGAAATGTGACAGTATTCCACTTAATAAGGAAAGAAAATAATCTGATGCTGAGGTTGCTAAAACCTATGGTAAGAATAAATCTCCTATAATTGAAATGATGAACTGTATATTATTATAACTGTTCTATTTTATTATTAGTTATTGTTAATTAATTAATTTATTTTTACTCTACTTTATATTCTGGGGTACATGTGCAGAACATGCAGTTTTGTTACATAGCTATACACATGCCATGGTGGTTTGCTGCACCCATCAACCCATCACCTATATTAAGTATTTCTCCTAATGCTATCCCTCCCCTATCCCATTACCCCCTGACAGCCCCCAGTGTGTGATGTTCCCTCCTTGTGTCCATGTGTTCTCCTTGTTCAACTCCCACTTATAAATGAGAACATAGTGTTTGGTTTTCTGTTCTTGTGATAGTTTGCTGAGAATGATGGTTTCCAGCTTCATCCATGTCCCAGCAAAGGACATGAACTCATACTTTTTGATGCCTGCATAGTATTCCATGGTGCATATGTGCCACATTTCCTTTATCCAGTCTATCATTGATGGACATTTTGGTTGATTCCGAGTCTTTGTAATTGTGAACAGTGCCAGTTTCTTACTGTGCCTAATTTATAAATTAAACTGTCATAGGTATGACTATGTAGAAAAACCATAATGCCTACTCAGCTTTTTATATCTATGAGATTCTCATCCACAGATTCAACCAAACTTAGATAAAAAATATTTGAAATGGAAAAACATTAAAAATAATGAAAATTAAAAACTATGCAGTACATCAACGATTTACATAGAATTTACATTGTTTTGGCTAGTATAAGTAAGCTAGAAATGATTTAAAATATATGGGAAGATGTGCCTAGGTTATATGCAAATACTATGCTGTTTTACTTAAGGGACTTGAGCATCCATGGATTTTGGTATCTGCTGGGGAGGTCCTGAAATCAATACCTTGTGGATACTGAGGGATGGCTGCATATAGGGTTTAGTACTATCTGTGGTTTTATGCATCTGGTAAGGGTCTTGGAATGTATCCCCCATGGAAAAGGGAGAAAGACTGCACAGACCAATAAAACAGAATAGAGAATCCAGAAGTAAACACAAGTATATATGGGCAACTGATCTTCAACAAAGGCGCCAAGAATGCCCAATGTGGAAAGGGTAGCCTCTTCAATAACTTATGTTGGGAAACATGGATATCCACATGTAAATGAATAAAACTGACCCTTATCTTACACTATATACAAAAATCAAGTCAAAACGTATTAAAGACCTAAATGTAAGACCTGAAAACATAAAACTCCTAGAAGAAAACATAAGAACAAAATTTATTGACATTGGCCTTGGCAATAATTTCTTGGATATGACACCAAAAGTACACACAACAAAAGCAAAAATAGTTAAGTGTGATTACATCAAAGTAAAAGCTCCTGCACAGCAAAGAAAACAATGGAAAAAAATGACAGTAGAATCTATAGAATAAGGAAAATATTTTCAAACCATATATTTCATGAAGGGTTGATACCCCAAATATAAAAGGAGCTTGATATGGTTTGGCTGTGTCTCCACCAAAATCTCATCTTGAACTGTGGCTCCCATAATCCCATGTGTTGTGGGAGGGAGCTGGTGAGCGATAATTGAATCATGGATGCAGTTTTGTTCATACTGTTCTCGTGGTAGTGAATAAGTCTCGCAAGATCTGATGGTTTTACAAAGGGAAATCCCTTTTACTTGATTCTCATTTTCTGTCTTATCTACCACCATGTAAGACGTGCTTTTCAACTTCTGACATAACCCCAGCCACGTGGAGGCCATTAAACCTCTGTGAGTTCATTAAACCTCTTTTTATTTATAAATTATCCAGTCTTGGGTATGTCTTTATCAGCAGCATGAAAACAGACTAATATAGAGCTCTTACTACTCAGTTGCAAAAATCACATAACACATGATTGACTTTTTTTCTTTCTTTAAAAACCCTGATGATGATGTCATCCTTGTGTAAATACCATTACATTTTAAATTAATTTCTAGGTATCTAAACTATATTACTCAGAGTTCTCCAGAAAACAGAACCATTAGGATTTTAGGATACACGTGTGTGTGTATATATATACTCCAGCAATTTGGGGTACCAAACTAAAAAATAATGATGTAATGGGAACCAATGGTATAAATTCTGGTCCAAGTTCCAAAAAGGCGATTGACTGTGTAAGCTCCAGTTGGAGTATGAAGACTGGATTTCCAGGAGTGCTGATGCCAAAAGGCAGGAGAAGATAGATATCCCAACTCAAACAGAGAGAGTGAATTCTACCTTCTTCTGGCTTTTTGTTCTATTTAGGCCCTCAATAGACTGGATGGTGCTAACCTGTATTGGTGAGAGTGAATGCAATGGTTAATTCTATGTATCAACTTAAATGAGCTAATAGATGCTCAGACAGCTCACTGAACATTATTCCTGGGTATGTCTGGGAAGGTATTTTTAGAAAAGGTTTTTTGTTTGTTTGTTTGTTTCTTTTTAGAGTCTCACACTGTCACCTGGGCTGGAGCGCAGTGGCATGATCTCAGCTCACTGCAACCTCAGCCTCCTGGGTTCAAGCAATTCTGCTGCCTCAGTCTCCTGAGTAGCTTGGATTACAGGTGCCCACCAACATATCCAGCTATTTTTTTTTTGCATTTTTATTAGAGATGGGGTTTCACTATGTTGATCAGGCTGGTCTTGAAATCTGACCTCATGATCCACCCACCTCAGACTGAGTAAAGAAGATTTGCTTTCACCAGTGTGGGTGGGCATCACTCAATACCTTAATGACCTGAACAGAGCAAAAAGATTGAGGAGGAACATTTCTTGAGCTGGAACATTTTCTTTTTGAGCTGGAACATTTTCTTCTGCCCTTTGAAGCTCCTGGTTCTCTGGCCTTCAGACTCCAGATTCTGTAACTTATGCCAGCCTCACTTCCCCAGTCCTCCACCACACTCACCAGTTCTCAGGCCTTTGGCTTCAAAGTAGAAGTTACAGCATCAGCTGTCCTTATTTTCAGGCCTTCAGATACAGAGTGAATTACACCAGCAGCTCTGCTGATTCTCCAGCTTGCAGACTATGTAACATGGAACTTCTTTGTTTCATTAATCATGTGAGTCAACTTCTTAATAAATGTACCCATATCTCATCATCTACCTATATATCTCTCCATATATATTTTCTATTTGTTCAATTTCTCTGGATAACCCTGAGTTGAACAGATTTTGGTACTGAAATTGGTTCTAGAGGAACATAATTTTAAGAATGAGTTTTCCGAATTATTTAGGGGTTCTAGAATTGGATCTCTACTCTGATTATATTTAAAGATATTAATGACTCTATTTCTAGTACTAAAGAGAGCACTGACAGTCCATGGTGTAATATGCACAATGTCTGCATTGGATACTCTTAATTAACCACTTATAATAAGCAAGGAGGTAAGAAATTACGTATATGACATTTTCTAACATTTTGGAAATTTAAGAAATATAATGACACTGGTTGCTTGTTCCTAATGTCACTGGACAAAGTGATGAAATAAAAAAATAAGTTCAGTGATTTGAATTACAAACTCAAGAGCCACATCAATGATTTAAGAGTTCTAGGTGTGCCCTGAAGAAAAGTGTTATCTCCTACTGCTGGAGGGCTGCAAGAGCTGAAAATCAAATGTAGGACCTCATACTGTGATTGGCTGAATTACAAGGCAAATTGAACTCCCAGCCTTACTAGGTTTTCCTGATAAGGTGACAACATGGATTAGGAAAGCATGGGATCCTATAAGTTGAGATAGGACATGTGAGGAGACTTTAATGAAGCTGGGAATATTTAGCATCTGAATTCCAATGAGTCTTCTTTGGCAGTGGAAGTGGTCTCTCCACCACTCGTAGAAGTAGGCTTTCTAACCCCAGCAAAAGCAGCCTTCCTATCTCCAGTAGCAGCAGCATCCCTGCCATATTGAAATAAGCCTTTCCATTTTCTTATGAGGGAATTCAGCTTGCATTGCCTGAGGAAAAGGTTGTGGTCTTCCCTGAAACAGTGGTCATGCAAGTCCCTGTTGATTCTCCTCAGGACCCAACCCTACCGTCACTCTTTACTTCTACAATCATAACTAGACTCATGCCCCAGCAGGCCCCTAGAAGTGAGGCACAAAGTGTGACACCTGAGGAGATATGCTACTCTCCAAAAGAACTACTTGAGTTTTCTAATTTATAACAGCAGAAATCCGGAGAATATGTGTGCTAATGGATATCAAAGCTGTAGGATAAAGGTGGAAGGACATTAAGTTGAATCAGGCCAAATTTATTAATACAGGCCCAGTAGCAGAGATGCTGTATTTAATGTTGCACTCAAGGTGTTAGAAAGGTTTTTAACTGTTTGGTTGGTTGACTGACTAAAACATGGATTAAAGAGCACATCACTGTGAGTAAATTGGAAATGCCTGATCTCCCTTGGTTTTATTAGAGGAAATGGTTCAGACTTAAAGAGAATGGAATGTCAGAGAAGACGTATCATTTAAGACCTACTCACTCACACTAGATGGGTTCAGAAGTCCTATCTTTCAACAATATTTTGAGAAATAAATTCATGAAGGAAGCCCCAGCATCTTTGAAGATCTCAGTGATTCCTCTTCTCTGTAGTTCAGACCTTACAATGGGAACCATAGACAATCAACTGGAAAATCTAAATGCAATGGTAGTAATTGGTTCCTAGGGTGGCAGAAGCCAAATGGCAAGATGGGCATAGCTATGATAATGGACAGCAGAGTCAAAGCACCAACCGGAATATTTAGACCCTTGCAGGCTTCTGGTGTTCCTAGGAATAAAATTACTGGGATGCTCACTAAACTCTTACTTGCTCTGTATAAGCAGATAATTTTCCAAGTCAAATGAACAAAAATCTAACTTAAATCATAAAAACATAGGGTCATGGCTCCTCAAATTCCCTCAAATTCCCATACTTAAGTCGATGAACAGACCTCCAAGCCCCATGAATGAATGGGGGCCAGGTCCCCTTGAGGAAGGACTCGCAAATACTACCAAGAATGTATATTGTTAATATTACACCCATCCTTCCCCAGAGGGACCTACATCCTTTTGGCAAGATAACTGTGCACTGGGGAAATGAAATAATCAGAGTCTTCAGGGACCACCAACACTGGCTCTTAACTGGCATTAATTCCAGGAGACCCAGAATGTCACTGTGGTCTACTAATCAGAGTAGATCCTTATGAAGGCCAGGGGATCAATGGAGTTTTTATCTCAGGACAATTTCTCAGTGTGTCCAGTGGGACCCAAACCCACCCTGTGGTTATTTTCCCAGTTGCAGGTGCACAACTGGAATACACATAGTTTACAGCTGGAAGAATCCCCACATTGGTTCCCTGACCTGTGAGGTGAGCTTATTATGGTGAGAAATGCAAAACGATAGGCATTAGAACTGCCTATACCTAGTGAAACAGTAATACCACATTCCTGAAGGAACAGCAGAGATCAGTACCACCATCAAAAACTCGAAAGGTGCAGGGGTGCTATTTCCCACCACATCCCCATTTAACTCCTCCATTTGGCCTGTGCAGAACACAGAAGGATATTAGAAAATGACAGTGGATTATTATAGGCTTAACCACATGGAGTTAAGACTCCAAGTGAAGCTTCTGTACCAGATGCAGTTTAACTGATTGAGGAAATTAACATAACCCCGGGTACCTGGTATGTGGCATTAATCTGGAAAGTGTTTTGTTGGTGTTTTTTTCTGCATACCTGTCAATAAAGTCTACCAGAAGTAGTTGCTTTCAGGTGGGAAGGCCAGAAGTCTACCCTCACTGTCCCCCTACCTCAGGGGTATGTCAACTCTCCAGCCATGTACAACAATTTCTTCCATAGGGATCTTGATTGCCTTTTCTTTCCACAATATATCATGCTGCTCTATTACATTGATGACATTATGCTGATTGGACCTAGCAACTGAGAAGTAGCACCTACTCAGGAGTTCCTGCATATGTATTTGGGTGTCAAAGTGTAGAAAGTAAATCCAAATAAAATCCAGGGTCTTCTATCTCAGTGAAATTTCTAGGGTCCTAGTGGTATGGGACATATCAATATAGTCCTCTAAAATGAAGGATACATTGTTGCATCTGGCCCCTCCTACAGCCAAGAAAGGGGTCCAATGCTGTGAGCCTATTTGAATTTTGGATGAAACATATCCTTCATTTGAGTGTATTACTTCAGCCAGTTTACCAAGCAAGTTACTAGTTTTTAATGTGGTTCAGAACAAGTGAAGATACTACAACAGGTTTAAGTTGCTTTGAAGATGCTTTGCCATTTGAGCCATATGATCTAGCAGATCCAATGGTACTTGCAGTGTCAATGGCAAATAGGGATGCTGTTAGGTGCCTACAGCAGATCCCCAAGGGTAAGTTAACATGCAGACCTTTAGGATTTTGGAGCGAGGCCCTGCCATCATCCTCAGATAACTATTCACCTTTTGAGAGACAGCTCTTGGCCTCCTACTGGGCCATAGTAGGAACCAAAAAATTGATCACGGACCATTAACTTATCATGTGACCTGAGCTGCCTGTTATGAACTGGTTATTACCTGACCAATGAAGCCATAAATGTGGTCATGCACAGCAACACTCCATCATCAAATAAAAGTGGAGTATACATGATCAGGCCTGAGCTGGCCCTCCAAGCACAAGTAAGTTACATGAGGAAGTAACCTATGTGTCCATAGTCCCCAATTCTGCTACACTGACTTCTCTCTCCTAGCCTCAAGGAGAATTATTTCAATCACCTGACAGGGTAAGGGAAGACCTAGGCACAGCTACAGCATTACAGCCCCTCTGTGGGACATCCTTGAAGTACGGTGGTGAAGAAAAATCATCTCCATTGGTAGAAGTTTGGACAGTACAACTGGTTGTGGACTTTGTTTAGAAGGAGAAATGGCCAGACTTGTGATTATATACCAATTCATGGACTGTAGCCAATGGTATGGCTAGATGGTCAGGGACTTTTGAGGTAATATAATTGGAAAATTTGTGACAAGGAAATTTGGCAAAGAGGTATGTGGATAGACCACTATGAATGGGCAAAAACATGAGGATGCCTGAGTCCACATCCACAAATGTTCACCAAAGGATGTCCTCAGCAGAGTAGGATTTTAATAATCAAGTGGATAGAAGGGCCTGTTAGGTAGATACTAGTCAACTTTTTCCCCAGTCCCTTCTGTCATTGTCTAATGGTATCATAAACAAAGTGGGCATAGTGGCAGAAATGGTGGTTATGCATGGATTTGGTAAGATGAAATTCCACTCACCAAGACTGACCTGTCTGTGACCAGCTTTGAGCGCCCAGTGTGCCAGTCACTGAGACCAACATTGAACCCATCATATAACACCATTTTATATTGGCTGATTACATTGGAGCTGGTGCCAGGTTAATTACATTGAACCATATTCATCCAGGGAGGGGCAGACACTTTATCACTGGAATAGACACTTACTCTGCATTCCACTCATCACTGGAATAGACACGCTGGATATAAATTTGTCTCATTGTATACAATGATTTTGCCAAAAATACCATCCAAAGACTTACAGAATGCCTTATTCACGGTTGTGGCATTTCATGCAGCATTGCTTCTGATCAACGAACTCGCTTCACAGCAAAAGAAGTGTGGCAGAGGGCCCATGCTCGTGAAATCACTAGTGTTACCATGTTCTCCTCCATCCATAAGCATAGAGTTTGAAAGAAGGGTGGAACAGCATTTTGAAGACTCAGTTACAATGTCACCCAGGGGGCAATACCTTGCAAGACTGAGACAAGGTTCTACAGAAGACTATGTATGCTCTGAATCCATGTCCACTACATGCTACTCTTTTTCCAGTAGCCAGGATTCATGTGTCCAGGAATCAAGGGCTAAAAATGAAGTGGTGCTTTTCACCATTACCTCTAATGACCCACTAGCAAAATTTTCACTGCTTCTTCCCACAGGTTTATGCTCTCCTGGCCTAGAGGTCTAGATCCAGAGGGAGAAATATTTCCATCAGGAAACACGACAATGATTCCATTGAAATGGATGTTAAGACTGCCATCTAATCATTTTAGTCTCCTCATGCCTATAAGTCAACTGGCCAAGAAGGAAATTAAGGTGTCGACTGTACTGATTGATCTGAATGTTCAAGGGGAAATTGGACTTCTACTCCACAATGAATGTAAGAAAAAGTATGTCTGAAATACAGGAGATCCTTTTTGGGTGTGTTTTAGTATTACTCTGCCTTACGATTAAGGTCAGTATAAAACAACCCAGTCCAGGCAGGACTATGAATGTCCCAAACTCTTCAGTAATAAAAGTTTGGGTGACTTTGCTAAATAAAGAACCATGATAAGGTAAAGTTCTTTCTGAAGGAAAGGAGAATACAGAATGGATACTAGAGGAAGGTACTTGAAAATACTAGCTAATTAACGCAACTGAGTGTTCAGGGTGGGGATCAGATAAGACCACATGATGCTTTACAGAATCCAGAATTGTGATATTTCATGGGTATGTCCTTATTTTGTTACAAATACAATTGTGTATATATAAACATATTTAAGCAAATATTTGGCTGTTTTTCCTCTTATTCCTTATCTTATAACATGACATATTAAATTTATATCAGTATTTACATATTATTCATTTTACAACATAGTATTTAAACTTTGGAATATCGGAAGAGTAAATATCACTTAAAAACTTGACCATCTATTCTGAAAGAAATTAGTTTCTCTTCAGTTGTATGCAGAACAGTGGTACCATTGTAGGTAAAATTGTGACCTTGTTATCCTCTTTACTTAGAGATTAAGTATGTTTAAGGAGATGTACATGGGTGCCAACTTAACAAGGGTTGGATATGTGATGGTTGATTTCATGTGTCGATTTCATGTGTCAATTTCATTAGGTTAATGGATGCCTGCATAACTGGTGAAATATTATTTCTGTGTGTGTCTGTGAGGGTGTTTTCTGAAGACATAAGCATTTGAATCAAGAGACTACATAAAGAAGATTTGCGCTCATCAATATTGGTGAGCATTATGTAAACCCTTAAGAGCCTGAATAGAGAGAGGCCAAATTCTCTCTCTTCTTGAGCCAGGACATTTATTTTTTCCTGCTTTCAGACATCAGAGCCCCTGAATTATAGTCCTTTGGAACCAGACCAGAAGTTACTCAATCACTTCCTCTGGTTCTCAGGCCTTTAAGTTCTAACTGAATTACTGGCTATTCAGCTTTCCTGGCTATTCAGCTTGTCTATTGGATATCTTTGGACTCCTTGGCCTCCTTAATCACTCAAGCCAATTCCCATAATAAATGTTCTCCTATCTATCTATCTATCTATCTATCTATCTATCTATCTAATCAGTTGTCTATCTATCTATCTATCTATCTATCTATCTATCTATCTTGTAGCTATATCTTAGATCAATACATAGATATATAGCTCAATACATAGATAGATAGATAGATAGATAGATAGATAGATAGATAGATAGATCCTATTTGGTCTGTTTCTTTTAATTTATTTTCTTTGTAGAGATTTGGACCTCACTATCTTGCCCAGGCTGGTTTCAAACTCCTGAACTCAAACAATCCTCCTGTCCTGGCTTCCCAAAACACTGAGATTGCAGGTGTGAGACAGTGCTCTGCCAAATTCTATTTCTTTTTACTAATATTTTTACTCACACAATCAATTCAAATGCTACTCTCTTCCAGAAATGCCCTCAAAGACATACCCAGAAATGATGATTTACCAGCTATCTGGGCATTCCTTAACACAGCAAATTGACACATGTAAATTTAACTATCACATCAACTCCAAGGAAATTTGTCTTTCATTGTTATAATTTTCAACATTTTTTGTTTATTTTATTTTTCTCAGTTTCATCTTTTATCTTTGCTATGAAGGGACTGATCTCTGCATTTATTTGACCTGGTCCTAAAATACACCTGTGTCTCTACCATGTGATCCTGTATCCCCAACCCAGTCACAGAAGCCTGGATAAATAGTACACACAGAGGCGCCTCTTTAACAGCTATTTTGCTTTCTGGACTTCAGTCTGTGAGAGAGGTGATAACTCAGAGAATATTGTACTGGTTATCTCAGAAGGAGACCACTGGTAATTCACACAGGGCATGCAGCATAAGAAGCAAAACTTTCCTTAAGAACATTAATAGAATGCCTATCAAAACGTAATAAAAGAGGTACATGGTAGGAGCTAAGAAAATACTTTAAAGGGACTAAAGAAGTGACAGCATAAATATTAGAGAAAAAAATATGACTGTTAAAATATATAGACATTAATTGGAGGCTTAATTATACTTACAAATAAATGATTGAATCAACAGTGACCAATCAAATTTTAATTTAAAAACTGTGTTTAAAATTCTGTGTTTATTATGAAATATAAAAAATAAGTGTACAATCTGTAGTCTTTGACCATGAAAAACTTACGGTTTACTCACAGACCAGAAGTATTCATAGAAAATTCACAGAGGAGATGATAATAAATATAAACTGCATTAAATATACTGGGAAAATAAAAATGGGCAGTGACTATATTGTGGTTAATCAGTGCAAGAAAATATGTCCTGTGGAAATAAGGAATAATTTTTGTCTTCCTGATACAGTGATACAGAAATGGAGAAAAATTTAGCAGCTTTCCTCCAAAAGAACTCTCAGAATTCCACTTGTGATTTTGCTGAATTTGCCCAAATTCAATATCAGGTTTAGAACTAAGACGTTGTTAGTAGATCTGTGGCAGTTTCTTCTATTAATGTAGACTCATAGTAATCAGAGTATGAAATTGATATGTAAAAATCCAGAATACCATAACACTAATCTGTAGTAACAAAGAACTATTATAGAGCAAGGACATTTCTACTCCATATATCAAATGCCTTTCAACTGAGAAGTTCAGTGTGCCATATGTGAATTTACTATGTAATTCTTAGAAGAGCCTAAGAATACTAATTAGAATCACAAAAAAAGTAGACACACATGCAGTCATGATCTGCTTGGCTAGAAGCTCAGCAAGACAAATCCCATTTTTCTTGACTTTCATTCTGCAATTGTTATACCATAAATAACTTCTTTGTATGTTAGCTTTAAATATGCATACCCACTTATCCCATTATTCTTAACTTTCATGAACAGCTGGACTCATTACAAAAGCAGAACTTTTTTTCCCTACATAAAATGAGATGAGAGAATAATTTAAAACATTTACAATGATATTTGAATGAAATGGCAAATAGGCAAGATGTGGGTGCTTTTCCATGCTTTCTGTTCTTGCGTGACTTGCTTCCCAGTCGGCTGTGTGCTGTGTTCTTCTTAATGAAGCCCAAGTGTTCTGTATTGCTTGCCCTATAATTTTCTGGACAGAGTGAGCTATTGTCTCTGCCAAGAAAGAACTACACACTCCATTATCTTTTCAATAGGCCTGAACATTATTTGTGTAAAAATCTTTCCCACTGTCACTTTTAGAAGTGTTTGCAAAAGTAATTGTTATAGATTTCCCTCTAATTATAATTTCAGAGTTGCCTCACATTCATTCTCTCCTATATCTCACCGAGAAACTCAACTTAAAGTTTGAAAATTACCTGTCTTTCATGGCTGTGTTTCTTACCCAAGAGTTGTCCCTTCTTTATTCATCAATATTTTGTTTCACAAAATGCATTCAATTATTCCCTTGTCATTCTTATGAGAGCACTGCGCAATGAATCTCTGAGGAACAGATTGTACCATGCCCTTAATTTCTCTCTTCACTACTCACAAAATCACCATATAACACTGCCAGAAATGTATCTACCACAGCATTTCATTGTCGATATCTTTTAGCTTGAGGAATGTTATAATTTTGCGATATTTTACAGCCACGTTTGCCAAGTAACCATTTTTAAAGCATTTCCTCATTTAGTACCCTAAAGAGTTCTTCAATTTCAAGCGTGTTACAGAGATTCAGTTGTATTCAGTAGATAGACAACTCACATTTAAAAAAATTCTTGCCCAGGTTTTTCAATCTAGTCTTTATTCTAGATCTATACAACTGTCACTGGAAAAAGAAAAAAACAATTTGAAATTGTACTGATTCTTATCATATATTATATTTTCTCACCAGATTCCATTTTTTATAATCATTCTTTCTTTCCTAGTCTTTCCACAACATGGCAAGTAAATGTTCTTGTCCCTGCCTCAGGGACCTGGCATACATAATCTCTAATCACTGTCTTATTCATTCCAATTTATATTCATGGCCTCAAAAGATAGCTTCAAACACACCTCCCTAAAATTAGGAGTAGCAGGATGACATCATGAAATGAGTAGAGATCTCATTGAAATACTTTTTATTGCTGCTTAATAGCCACTTAATTAAAAAAAAAAAAAACCTGTTGAATATCATTGAGATTTTTTGAGTTGTATAGTTTATTTGGAATAGATCTTATTTCTACTATGTTAAAAATCAATGCACAAGAAAGAATTTGCTGGAATGGTTCTCAGCTCCTATGCCCCCATGTTCTGAATATAGATTATTTTCTGTGACACCCAGAAGCTTAATATCATTTTTTCAGATTCCTATGTAACTAGAGTTCTGGATTTGATTCCGATTCAGCCAAACAGATAATCTAACACAAGATTTGAAAAGCAGAAACCAAGAGAAGGAAGAAAATCTCCTACTTCTGCTATTTATTTTACTGAAGGATAGTTTAGGATAGTTGGGGGTTTTCTGCAGTAGTATTAACAGAGTTCTCACACTTCTAGCTTCATAGTACTTGAAAAGTAGGGCATGGACATACATTTTGTTCATTTGGATTATGGCTAACATGGTGTGCTTGTCCATCCTGACATAACACAGAGTTACTTACCTGGTTATGAAGATTTATTGTGGCAGTGATGTTGGTCTGACACCTGTGGCCTCCTGACTGCAGAAGAGGTATTACCCTTGGTAGATATTTTGCAGCACATCTTTGAGACACTTTTTTTTAATGTAGATCTTTTTTTATAAATTTTAAATAAATATGTATGTAACTCATATTCTATAAGAAGTCTACTCCTGCTTAAAATATAGTGGATTTTGTTTGATGTGCATATGAATACTGACTACAAAAGTAATTGATAACAAGAATGTTTGAAAATAATCACTTCTTAAGAAAATGAGAGTTTGGAGTTAAGTGACCTGGTTCAGTTTTTAGTTGGCAATATTTTTACTAGCATTATAAGATGGAGCATGGATAGTCTATGATAGACAATAGTGAAAGGGTTACTTGAATAAGCAACTACACAAAGTTGTTTGAAGTCATAGACTGGAGATTTGTGGTCTATGTTTGAATCTAACTTCTATCATATATTAGCCATTTGATCTTTGGCAAAGTAATTAACATATCTGCCTCAGTTTCCTCATCTGCATAATAGTATTAGTTTAATAACTTTATTATAAAGATAAAATAAATTAATACACTTAAAATGCCTTGAAAGATGGCAGGTATGGTGTGCTTTCTTTTCTGTTCATAAATATTGTTATTATTATTTTTACCATTATTGTTGTGGTGGTGGTGATTTGTAAGAACTGTGAAGTTCAAGATTTTACCTCACATGCAAGCTAAAAAGTCAACCAGGCACAGTGTTCTGCACACTGGCGGAAGTCATGAAACTCCCGGATCGGAGACTTATTACTAACAGTAATAGCAATAGCCAGAATATCATCATGTTTGCACCCACAGTCTAAGTCTCAATTTCTGTAGGGCAATAAAAGTATATTCAGCAGATATCTACACACATAATGAATTACATTATGAGAGAATCATGATTAGGGAACCTGAAACTTTTGTGAAAGGTGATAAACTTGCCTGGTCTTTGCCACAGAGAGACACAATATCTTTATCATACTAGAGTATAAATGAGCAAAATTTGCTGCTATATTTTTCTCTCAAGGCTGCTTGCTCTACATACATATTTGAAAAGTAAGCCTGGAACAAAGGCAGTCACTCCTTTTGCTGACAAGTTGTGCAAAAATGTGACACTCATGGAGAAGTGTTTCTTAAAACATCTATCCCTGGTTTATATACTATCTTGGCTTCCGGTGAATTTTTCTATGATTATGTATATGACACTTTAATGGTTTACCTGATCTGACAGACAGAAGCTGAAATTATATTTGACTGATTTGTCTTATACAGCATTTAATTAAGACTATTATCAGTAGGATCTCTATAAACATTGTGTCTATTTCATAATTGTGCCATTCCATAAATGGGCACAATGTTTATAGAGATCTTATTGATAATAGCCTTATAAAATGATTTTAAAATTCAGTGCTTGGATAGGATGCTTATTCAAAAGAGTCATATTTACACAATTTAATTTACATTTTAGTTTTTAAGTAATTGGAATTGTCCCTCAAAATTTTAGAAGAAAAATGTACAGGAATATGGAGGGTGTTCATCTTTTACGAGTTGGTTGAAGTCAATTGTAAGAATTTCAGATCACTGAATATTAGCCTGGAGGTTCCCCATGGGCTAAAGAATGATTTTTACAGAGTCTTATTAATTATATAAATATTTTATATTCAAATCAATTTTTTCAAAGCAAGAGAATTACAGAACCAGTGTGTAATTTAACGGTCAGACTCTGGATTAAAAATTCAAAATTGAAAATATGATTTTAGGCTGGTTTTATATCCAGTGCTTAAAAGAAATTATCTAGAATACAGACCAAAGACATCGGAACATAAAAGAGAGGTTAAAAGACATGCAGGGCTGAGTAAGAAGATCTAAATATATGTAATTGGTATTACAGAAAGATAGGGCAGAGAAAGTAGGGAGAAGTAATGTTATTTAAAGAGATAATGACTAAGAACGTTCCAAAACTGATAAACCAATGCCCAGATTCACAGAATCCCAATAAATTTCAATCAAAATATTTGAAAGCGATAGGCATAATCCCTCCCATTAAGAATAATCTATAGATGAATGGAGAAAGCAATCGCTAAGTAATTGTGAGCAACACAGGAGATCAGTGAACAGGAAATCAAGCACAAGTTTTTAAAGTTTTATAATAGTTTGTCTATGGTGTGCTCAAAACACATAAATTATTATCCAAGGTTTTAGTACTGCTGTTATTAAAATATTAGCTGTAGCTTCATCAATTTTAAAGTACTAAGAGATGAGGTTTGAAACTATAGAAACTGTAATATTGTATGTTTAATAACAAGCCATTGATAATGAATAAAACTAATTTTATTCACTTAGCAGAAAGTGAAATTATAATATCATGCTTTCAATAAGTAGTAGTATACTATTGTGAAATATGCCAATCAGTTAAGTTTATGTTATATTACATGTGATCACTATTCTTGTATCAAAATTTCTCATATGGCATAAAATGTATACTAATTGTAACCTCTGAATAAACAATAATATGCAGAATGTACATTAGTGGTATAAATTAATAGTGAGGATAAATGGGAAACTCTAGTTTTTGAAAACATATGAGACCAAATCATCAAATCTTGATTGCTACTTCTATTTACTCAAATCTTGGCTAATTATTGGTCACTATCTTCTGCTACTTTATGACTCAAATAAAATTACATTCACTTCTCATAACTTTTGCTTCATCTTACTTATTTTACATGATGTTAGTGTTACCCAGCATGTATTATGAGGATAGTGGGTAGTGAAGACAGGTAGATATTCTAGTTTCATTCTTAGTCCTCAATAAAGACTCTATTTTCATTATTTATAACACATGTTTCAATTCCATTCCAGTTCTGTTTCTTCTTCTAATCTTCTTGTTTTGGCCATGTTCCTGTCATTTGGACATGTTGATAGTAATTTTCCTGGAATATTCCTTGCCAGATAATTTCTGTTTGATATTAAGTTTTAGTCTCTTTCTATTCCCGGATTCTGTAGAATAGGCAACACAGTTCCAATTTTGCCCTGTAGGAACCCATATCCAAATCATGACTCCACTTGCCTGGGCTACCAGTCTCCTCCATACTTCTTGAGAGACTGTGCCGATAGAGGCAATTGTGTATATAAACGGCCTGTCATCCCAGTGTAAGCTAAGCCCAAGTAACTTTGATAATAGAAATGTATATAACAAAATCTTTAATGTGCATGTGTTCTTTGATCTTCTTCATGATAGTTGTATTTATTTTTATATTAAAAACATTATGCAAGCCAGGCACAGTGGTTTACACCTGAAATCCCAGCACTTTTGGAGGCCAAGGCAAGAGGATCACTTGAGGACAGGAGTTCGAGACCCACCTGACCAACATGGTGAAACCCCGTCTCTACTAAAAATACAAAAAAAAAAAAAAAAAATTCCAGGTGTGGTGGCATGCACCTGTAGTCCCTGCTATCAGGAGGCTGAGGCAGGAGAATTGCTTGAACCTGGGAGGTGAAAGTTGTAGTGAGATGAGATCACAGCACTGCACTCCAGCCTGGTGACAGAGTGAGATTGTGTATCAAAATAAATACATACATACATACATAATGCAGACACATAAATACTGACAATTCAATAATAAATTATAACATCCTTATGTAGTTGATTTGTGTCAATCAGAAAATATATTAGTATTGAGAGGGTCTATTTTTTCTCATTTTTTACATATTTTTAAATTCCATTTTCATTTTTATAATTTTTCAAAATAGAAAAACATTATTTGATGGTAACGGCCTATATTTTGAAGTGTATGCAAAACCTTCACTCTCTCCACTGATGAGGGGTGACCCAGCAATTGTGCTTGTATTTTTTATTCAAGATAATACAGCTGATTGGAACAAATGGTCCCTATCAGATTATTTTACTCCAGTATTTGAACTGAGCTACACAGACAATGAGTCTTGTTATTTCATCACATTAATATAATCCATAGCCTAATTCCTAACATTTCTGACTTCCGTAAGTTTTTTTTTTCTTTGTTTTTGTTTCTTAGGAACAGGGTCTTACTTGTATCCCCCACTTGGGAGTAATAATGCCAGGATCACAGCCCACTTCAGCCCCAAACACCTGAGCTCCAGGTATCCTCCCGCTTCAGCCTCTCAAGTAGCTGGGACTACAGGTGCCTGCCACCACATCCAGTTAATTAAAAAAAAAAAAAAAAAAAAAAATTAGAGATGGGGTCTCAGTATGTTGCTCAGGCTCGTATCAAACTTCTGGCCTCCAGTGATCCACCTTGGCCTCCCAAAGTGCTGAGATTACAGGCCTGAGCCACTGCGCCCAGTCTGAGGTCAGGAGTTTTAATGCTTAATTGCAATTGAATGAGACATCTTCAATCCTTTTCCTAAATTCCTTCTATGTTTCAACTAGTTTGGAGTTGTTCGTGCTCTTAGTCAAAGGAGTCATGTCTAATATATTGACTCTCAGAAAGCAAAACATGATTTTCAGTAACTCTATCTTCAACACTTCCTAAAGTTACTGACAAGTGGCATGAAGTTCAATACAATTACTACATAGTATACCAGAATACTGAAAGACAAATGCAATGATTAGTATGAGGAAAAGTTAACAAAACAAGAGTTATAGAATTATAGACATTTGTCTCCTGGTGTACAGATCAGTTTTCCGAAATGGATGGGATTTTCAGATATAGCTTAGGGTGACCTCTGTATATACGTCTTATGAAAACGTTCTATAAACTGTGGTTGTAGACAGCCTGATTTAAGTGGTAGACAAGATGACCTTTAAAACTGCTGCATTTTTCCATTTATCTGGAATTTCATGTATATTTTACTTTGGGAATAAAACTAGTTTCAAACAGTAAGTCCATGGACAGTTTAAAACTGATATTCTTCAACTATTAGTTTACATCTTCTGATTATTCTACATCTTAAAAAGTGAGTTAGAAATTGTTATTGGTTAATAGAAGAAATGTTACAAAATTTCAAGCTATTAAGAGAATAAGGTGTTCTACAGAAGTGAATTTTCCAGGTAAATGAAGCTCAATTAATTTCTAATGTATTAACTGTTAATTGATGGAGAAAATTTAAAAAAAAATTAAACATACCCATATCCCTGATTTTCTAAACCAAGAAAATTGGATATAATTCCACACTCTCTCAAGGGATATCTGAGGGATTCCATGTTTTTACCACTTATATCTGTTTTCCATTTTTCTATTTTCCTATCTACATCTGAAAACTTCCCAGAGTTAATATTGATAATGGTACCATTAACAATAGTAGCAATAGTCAAAAGAGGAACTCTTTTAAATAATATTGCATTAAATTTAGAAAATAGGTCAAACAAGAAAACTACAAGTTGTGGGGGTTTACAGAGATAATGGTGAACTTAAATATACCTTAAAGAAAAGAAAATATTATTTATTTAATAGCTTCATGTAAATGTGACACTTTTATATAATAGCAGGTAGCCAATTTTCTGGGTGAGCTTCTGCTTTCCACTTTCTTAAAGTGTTGAAGAGATGAACATTAGCAATATATGATTCCTCCCCGAATTTTAGGGTATGTTTATGCTTTTCCTGTCACCCTACAGCTTTTTATCTTAAAGAGAAGTTGAAGAAACTGACAACTTTTAAAACTGCTATTACAAAATATCATTTTATATCCCAATATATAAAAGCCACATTCACAATAAATTCAATTATTGTAAGCAAAGATGTAATAGAGTATAAAAAACACAATTTGCAGATCAAATATATTTAAATTATTTTTAATACAAAAAAGTTGTTTAGCATTAATTTACATGTGATTAGTTAGGAATTTTTTAAACAGCAAGCATGACATATTCAATAAAGGTCATATGATCAACTAGTGGCTTTTCCCAATTACAACAAGGTCACAATTACAAATATTGTTAGTTCTTGAGTTATTTTCTTGAACCAGAAAACCTACCAATAAGTATACTGTCACCCAGAAAATTTCGAATTTCACATAATGTGAATATCAAAGTTTGGTGTTGGAAGTTCTTCACATTCTCTATGCATGTGATTGTATTATTAATTTGTAGCAAAGGGAAAATACTTTATTCCTTTTATTTTGTATTCAAATGTAGCAATAAGTATGACATTTTTTAAAGTTTTCACTCACATCACAACTACTGTACACATTTAATGAAAGGTGATGTTCCTTAGTTTGAAGCACATCAAAACCTGAATTTGTATCTGCTCAGGAAAATCTTGAAAATGTATAGAAGACCAACAATTTTAAAATCAAGTGTAGTGCAGGCATCCCAGATTAACAAGCAATAAGGACTTATCTGTGGATGGTAAAGTTTAATTCATGAAAATTGTGACTCAATAATTGAGTTTTACTTGTATCTTTCTAATTATACATTACACCTTTTTACACATTATGATCAATTTAAAGCACAATTGCTTCAATGACTATGTCTAATATGTTAAAAATAAATTGTGAACAAATCTATCAGTACTATTTCTAAAGTAATTCTGCAACTAACTCTTGATTTCCTAGCATCAGTTGTTTTTACAAATAAACTTTGTTGGAAATATTCATGTATAGCCAATAATATAGTTTATATAGCCAATGCAATATAGTTTGCATTTGGCATTATGTTATGGTAAAGTCTTCTAAAAAGAAGCATGGAAAACTGACATTTTCAAACCTAGTAAGCTAATTGAACAATTACAATCCCACCAAAGGCATCCATTGGAATCATTTCAGGCCTCATTCTATAAACTGTAGCTTACAACAAAGTGATGAAATCAATACATAATCCTTGAAGTCCAATGAGATTAAATGTTATGAAACCAACAATATGGCAAATGAAAACAAATCTCTCCAACCACTAATAAAACTGGCAAAACTAGGAAAAAAAAGAAAGAAAGAAAGAAATGAAGGAAGTGCTTAGTTTTGCTTAATCAACATTAATCATTTTTAATACATGATCATTCCTTGTGAACCAAAAAAGAAAACTGCAATATATTCCCAGAAACTAAATTGCACGAACGTTAGTAAATAGCTAGCGTCACAAAAATGGGTATTGCTTACTGTACAGTACGGTTTTATTGTTTAGTGTTTGTTTTTTACTTGTTTGTTTTGTTGTGTAGAAAACCATGTAATGGCTTCCTTATTGAATGAATATTCCCCAAAAGGCATAAATATAAATTTGAATTAAAGCAAAGAAAAAATGCAAATTTTCGGGGGTTTTTTGTTTGTTTTGTTTACTCTTCCAATAATATACATAAACTGGCATATTGGTGTACTATACAGAAATTCTAGATTTCCAGAGCTTCAAGAATCACACAGTGATGATGGCTGTTGTGAGGACTGAATGAACTAATATGCATAAAAAACTTAGAACATTGACTAGTATGTGATGGGCTCTCTGTAAGACTGAACTATTCCAATTCAAAAAGTAAGGTATGAAACAAACCAGTAATGAATATACATAACTTTGTATTTGTAAATAACCAGATATTTAACTTTTAAAAGAGCTTACACAAACCTCCATTGAGAGATCTGGCATTCAAAGATGTTTCTATTCTATCTCATGAAGCAGAATTGCAAGATCATTTTGAATTCAATCTTTTTTCAAAAAAAAAAAAAAACTAGAAATACATTCAAAAATGTTTACACCAACGTAGAAAAGATATTTTTAGCCATATGCATAGCTCAAACCTAATTGTAATTAATAAATTTGTTATGGATTTACTGAAAAAGGTATTCTATTGTGTAAGTTAACTGCTAGTTTAATAAGAGCTGAATTTGTGATAGGATCCATCAATAAAACAAATTATTTAGATTTCATTAATTTATTCAAATTTCTTAAAATATTATTCCAAACATACCTAGGAATTACATACATACACACTCACAAACACACACACATCACTGACACACACAGCTAAGACCTTATTAAAAGATCTTTGGGAACATTACTGTAAGCTGAAACATAAACCTGTTAATTATTCTTTCCTATTGGCAATATTAGGTAATGTTATGTATTAAATGCATCATTGAGTAGTTTGAGGTGGGATGTATAATTACCTGTATAAGTTTTTCTTCATATATAAACAAACGAAAATAGAATATTTCAACTTAACAAGATTGGAGACACAGTGATCTAGATATGTTGATAATTAAGAATTTTAGCAAAAAAACAAAATTATGATATATAATATTTATAAGTAGATATTGAATAATTTATTACCTTCCCAAATGGATTTCACATGAACTTTCTCTACTTTAGTATTTTCATTATGATGCTATGATAGAATAATGACTTTTAAAATATTTGTTTGTCTACTTTTGTATAATTTATCTACAATAGAATAATAGCTCTTAGAATATTTGTGTGTCTACATATGTAAAATTTATCTATTTTCTCAGAAGTTAAAAAGGGAAAAATGCTTACTTGGTTTAATTAACAACAACCTCACGTTTCCTGTGGGTTCTTCTTTTCAATAATTCTGAGCTCTTAAATACTGATGGAAAATATTAATAACTTTAACATAAATTTTAATAGGAAAATATTATGGATATTAAATAATTATATTAAATATTTACTTTAATTTTTAAAGCATGAATTCAGTGGATAAAAATATAACTTGTCTTCTCCACACTGTTACAAGTGGTTTTGGTGTAGTGCCCACGTTTCTCAAGGATGCAGATGTCAAAAATAACTGCACCCCTCCCCAGTTAAAATTTTACACTTCTGGGTAGTTTAAATTAATAAAAGGGAAGCACGAGGTGCCTATGGTACCTCAATTAAAAGGAAAATAAATGGCACTATAGGATAGCAGTGGGTCGGGTACTGATCCCCTTGAAATTCTGAATCTTTTCATATAATAAAAAATTTGGCCATTGCTTCAAAAATATGCAGATGAATGTAGGTGTGCCAGGAGACTAATAACCAGAATAATCTGTTTAGTAAATCTATTAACATAACCTGATATTTCCAAGTAGGTAATAAATATGTCTGTGTTTCACAGACATGTGTCTGAGGGCATCAGGCATAGAATATATTAAACAAATTATTAATGGATGCCGAAGAACCATGACAGTGCAGGAGGTGACTTGAGCTACTTCCTTTCTTCTTTCATTGGAGTGATGACAGGCCGTGCCAAAGTAAAGTACCTATAAAGCTTTGGTGCTCTTCTAGGATCCATGATTATATCATGGCAGGGTTTGTGTCCCTCAACCAGGAATTCGAAAAGAGCCACATAAATGCAAATTATACATATGAAATAATGAGAGTAAAATAATAGATTCTGCGTTGTTTTTAAAAATAAACTATGAACTATTTAAGAAAAAAAATTAGAAACATGGCTCAAGGGGATCATTTATCCAAACCTGAGATAAATTCAAAACAGAGAGATCCCTGAAAACATTTCTAAACATTAAGATTGGCACTTAATAAAATCACTAAAGTTTTAAAAAATTATTAAATGGTTATATTTGTTCCATTTTATAGTCAAACATATAGGAACATAAACAGGAGAAAAGAGAAAAACAGCCACCCATCTTAGCACATTAGTGGCATCATTAAAGAACTCCCAGTACTAAATTAATTTACATGTTTTATGTAGTCTTTCATTTCAAGTCATTATAAGAATGAGATGCACTTAAAATTTCAACTAAATTCAGTGGGTATGACATGAGTGATATCAACACCAATTACAAGGCATGGCAGAGGAAGTAAAAAATATTTTTGAATAAATATTAGTTAAATCAGAGTAGTAGCTATAAAATAATGAGATTATATCTCTATATATGTACATGTAGTTATCTACATTTTATACATACCATAACTCATTATGTAATTTTACAACTGCATAAAATAGGTATAATCTTATGGGCCAAAGAAATCAGTGTTAGTATATATAAAATGTATTTCCTGAAAAATTGGCCTTATTGTGATAAATTAATATCCTTTTAAATTTGTTTTTAAATTGGTTCATGGAAAGGATAATAATTGTTAAGAATCTTGTTCTATAATTTAAAAGCAATTTCCATGGAGCATCCCTAGTCTCCCCACAAGAGCAGAAGCTCCTTTTGATTTATTTAAACACTGAAAGAAGAAGAAATATGTAAAAAGTACACCAAAGTTTAAAGAAATAACGGAGAATTCTGATCCCCATCACGGAAAAATCTAAACTGCCAGAATGTCATTGCACTCAAATAAAATTTTAACTGAAATTAAAAAAAAGAGTAACAGCAATAAGTTTCCTGTTCGATCTGCCACAAGTGCTAATAATACTGGTGCCATCAATATAGTAGCAGCTCTTTGCCCAAAGTATAGATGAGTCTTTTCTGTGGTCATACAGAAACTGTTATTTACAACGGTTTTTACATATACACATATTTATAAATTTATAACTTATAGTCAGACATTAAGGGGGCAATGTGGACTTTACAAGCAAAATATTCTTAAAGTATCTAATAATGCATACCATATAGAGCAGTTTCATTGTTTGCCTTCTAGCATTGTGTACTTTCTCATACAATTGCACACATCCCTAAACTATACAGAAGAACTATGCTGTATTTAAAAGTATAAGAAAACAGGATATCTTCTATTTCAATGTATGAATAAAGTGCACATTTTAAAACTAGGTGACAAAGAAGGTGTTACTGGAAGGGAATTAAAGAAATACATTTATTGGCTCATGTAACAATTTTAGTTTATGAAGGATTATGGATTACCTTTTGTGAGGGAATTTTTAATGTCAACGTTGTCTTCTTGGCAAATTCCGTTAATAAGTTGCATTTGTGACCTTGGTTTTATACAATCATGCAAAGCATATAATAGAATCACGTTGAAACAAAGAAAATTTAAAAAATGAGGCAAAGGAATAGCAATTTTTGTTGAGATTTTCCTTATTTCCATAGATACTCCTTTTATTGATTTTATTAACATACCTATTTATGCACTATGCTCAAATACTGTACAAAACTGCAATAAATGTTACTATTTGACTACTTATGTTTCTACAAAAACACCATCGTAAAGGTGCATATATTGGTAAAAGTCAACTAATAACTGCTAATATACGTGTCAATCAAAAGTATCTGAGGTTTGCCAAAAACTTTGAGTCTAGGCACAATACACAATTTTTAACTTGTATTAGTATATTTCAGGGGCATAAATAATATTTTAAAATATTAAAAGAAAAATGAATTTTACCCATTAATAGCTACTACTTACATAAAATTTAAAGTTGTGGTTTCTAATTTAGGGGGGTGTGTGTGTAGTATGTGTGTGCATGTGTGTGTGTGTTTATGTTAGTGCGCGTGAAATAATCCACAATCTATTGGCAATGTTTTAAAGCTGCAGTGTAAAAATGTTCAACCCTTACCAAAACCTCTTCTGGTATACAAAGCTGTTGTAAATTTGAGTCAGTGAAATTTAAAGTTGCAATTTACAAAAGCAGATTTACATTAATTCTTATCTGAAAGAACTGCTTTCACAAGAGAAAAATGTGCCAATTAACTGCCCTTTCGTTTATAATTAGTGGCTTCTGAGTCCTGAAAAGAAGCCTTAAGGCAGAATTTGCAGTAAACAGGAAAGAGGAGTATCATGTAAGTGCTTGCCATAGTGCGGGGCACCTGTGAATGCTCATCAGTGGGAGTTTTTGGCACAATTTTCTAATCCAATATGCATGTTGCTCCACAGCAACCAAACTGGATGCTTTTTCCAGTCTCCAGCACCAGTAAAATTTAGCTGATCAATTTCAATACAACACATACCTGGAAAGATTAAGACACATTTATTTTCTTTTTTTAAAATTAAGGTAGTATTCAATGACTAAAATTAATTGTAGGATTTCAATTATTACTTTCAAATAAACTCTGAAGCTAAAAGTGTAATGACAATGACACTCCAATAGTTACTAAATCGTAGGCATAATTAACATCCTGTCGGGCTGACTCAAAATTATTTGAGCTTGTCATGCTGTAATATGTTCATGGCTATAGATACTATACAGAGTAATTAAAAGCTGATTTCAAATCTCTAGTTTTTCTTATGTGTGCCAAGCTTCCAGTTACACTAGCAGGGACTCTGAGCATTCATGAACGGAGCTGATGTTGCAGATACAATGTTTGTAACTTCAAATAATTCATCTAGAAATGACAATGTTATCGTCCATCATAATCAAGCAACAGTAGAAAATACTCCTATTTAAGTGCTAAACCAAAAGGGTCCACAAAAGGTCGTACAGGATCCCCATTTTCATCTCTATTAGAAGAATAGGAAATAAATCAGGTCATCTGAAATTCACTTTAAATCAGGTCCTAGGGTAAATCTTTTAAAAAGGCAATGGCTGTTTTGGCATGGAGTGTTTTCCATCTGCAGTTCCATGAGTTAGCAAATGCGTGTCTCCATTAAAGGTCTACTAGTAAGCTATGTCACTATATACATACTGTACATGTTGGATCACAAATTAGCAGTTATTAGTCAGACTGTACATAGCAAAACAAACCAAATTTAATGTTGCTATACATCCCAAATATAACATGGGTCTCAATTCAAGGACTGACCCCTAATACAGGTTCTCTGTTTAAATATGTAGCCCAGTAAACTAAATTAAATGTACCAAACAAAACTGGAAAAACTATTCTGGACATTCTGTCAATTTTGCTAACACTGTTAAAAGTTTTCTTGGCTTCAGCTGGCTTGTTTTCCGGCTTCTTGTTGGGTTCTGGCGTGGTTGCGCTCTTGGAGATGGTGGAAAGAACTGGATCTTTTGAAAGATTCGGGGCATAATTGGCAACAGCCACTGCATAAGCATTGTTCTGTATCATAACGGAAGCCTTTTCTTTTTTCTATTGAAAAATACAAAAATTAACAGAGTGTGAGTTGAGTTTGCAACTTAACATTTTCTAAAGTCCACTTCAAATTCTGAAGGAAAGTATCCTAATACAAATGATCATGCATTAGAAAAATCCAGAAATTAGGAAAATAAATAAAGGTATTTATTAAATTAAAAATCCATTAGGGTGAGAAAACCCCCAGAGTAAAATTAATGGTACCACTTTCCTGGAGAATCATTTTGGTTGTGGGTTGACATGGAAAATAAACAATGGAAAGTACAAGTTTAAAAATCAATATAACTTTTCTTTTCTCATGAGCCAGTCAAGCATTTGTCAAATGAATGACTGAATAACTGAAATGTAGAAATATTTTAACAAGAGGAATGATAATCTACAATGAATGATCCCACATTTCTAGCTTCGTAACAGGATTCCCTCCCACCTCACGTCAAAGTCATATAGCAATGCTTTACTCAGATAATGGGAAATCATAACCTTATGAAGATGGCAGTGCAACAAATCCTAGAAACATAGAAGAAGAATAAAATACAAAGTCTTGGATTTTTGCTTAGCTCATCCGGTTTCTCTTTATAATCTCTAGTTCCGTTATCACAAACTCTGGTCTCAGTCACTATTATCTCCTGCCTGCACTTTGTGTCCTAGCTTGGCTTGCTTTTGTCCAACCATTAGACACATTAAAGCCAAAAGAATCTTTTTTTAAGACATAAATTGGATCATTTAACTTCTATGCTTACATCCCTTAAAGACTATTTCATGGAACTTAGAATGGAAACAACATTTTTTACAATGGCTTCTTTCTTTTGCTCATTACCTACTGGTTCCCCTGAAATAACCTCAGTTTTCAAAATATTTTCTTGCTTTGGTGCCATGCTTTTTTCAACATGATAGTTCCCCAGCCCAGAAGACCTCAGTTTTGAAAACCTAGAATACCTTCTCCCCAACCCATTTTTCACATGACCACCAATTCCTACTCTTATTTTGGTCTTGGTTTAAATGCCATTTCCTAAGAAAGGACTTTCTTAAGGCCACCCTAACTAAACATATCTTTGCTCCCCATATATGCTCATTCATAACACCCTAATTTGTTTCCATTATAACATTTTTCAAAATGTGTTATTTCTTAGTCATGTGTTTATTCGATTGGCATCTTGCTTTCTCATTCAACGAAGGCTGGTGCTGCTTCTGTCTTGTTCACCTTTGCAATCTTAGCACTTAGCATGAAGCCTTCCACAAGTTAGCCACATAATACGTCAGTGAAATAATATATAATTCATTTAATAAAATGAAAATATAAATAGTATTTATCTGTTTCTTTACTAATGTAAATATATTGTTAGTTACTTAAATACAAAGTAAATTGAGACAGCAGTGAATTAGCCAAAATAGTGAGCAATGTGTAAAGCAACAGATAGAGAGGACAAATTGGTCAACAATCATATTTTGACTCTTAGTTATTTTAATTAAGAGCTTTCAAAGTGTTCAAATAAGTTACAAAAGGAGCTCTGAAAGCCCAAGAGATTCTAAAAACAGTCATGGATTACCCATCTTTCACTGGCCTGAGTTTCTCCCTCTCCTCTTTCCCCTACTGACATTCTTCCAGATCTGGCTTAATTATGAAAGAAGGAAGGATGAGAGATCTCTATTTGTAACTTTATAAAAGCTACAAAATACCTTTTCTTCAGTAATGATGCAAGTATTTCCAGTGTTACAAATAGAGGATAATGTCCAAGTGAAAAACTGATAAGGAAAGTATAGCTAACAGTTTTTGAGCACTAGAATGTGTCAGGTTGATTGCTAGCCAAGGTGACATCTCTGACAAACCTCACCACGGGATAGGAAGTTCCCTTATTAACCCCATGATGTAAGTTCAAAAATGAAGGCTGAAAAAGTTTTGTGACTTGACCGGGTCTCTGCGTATTAAATGGCCGAAAGAGCACTCAAACTTAGATGTATCTGACTTCTAAACCTCTGCTTTTAAACACCATGTCTTATGATTTTCTGTCTGAGTAAGCTGTTTGAGATATGGGAGTGTGCTTTTTCCTAAAATATTCTTGTTGAGGTTTATACCAATAGGTCAATCTTCAAAAAGGATTTTTCAACTTATAATGTATATAATACATAGTGTTTATATTATTATTTGAACCAAATTGAAACATAATTTAAAATGATATCAAATTGCACAAATAAAGAATCTGGGTCTTGAGAAATTTCCTTAATATTTTTCTTCAGCTTGTAACTTGACGAGAGGAAGATAATGATACTAAAAGTATATCAAACTGTTGTAATAAGCGAGTGGGTGAATATATTATTCTAACCACATTGAGAAACACATATTCTCCTAGTGGGCTGCAAATCATAACTATTACAAGCCAGACAGTGATTATTGGTATACAAGATGTTAAGGCAATATAATTTATTATGTGTTAGGTAGAAGAAGACAAATATTTTGTTGAAGAACTCAAGGAAAGTTTGATGGAAGTAGGACATTTATGTTGGATGAGGAACTATGGTGTAGGATGTAGACATGTAGACAAAGAAACATAAGATATAAATGTCTTTTGTTGCAACAGCAGTCTCCAGCTAGAAACCCTATACTAATTTTAACCGATATTTTCTTGCCCCCCCCCACCCCCGAATACCCTTCAATTGCACATATATGCACAAGAAATACAGGTACAAAATCTTTGTAAAACTTTAGAGCAGAGGGACTAATCAATCTGAACAGATACTCTGACCAATTAGAAATGAGAAGCAGCACATACCAGCCAAGTATCAACCCTGCATATTTGTATGTTGGCATTTTTTGTTCCATGCTAACACTGTGGACTCTTTAATAAGCAGTGTTAAAACTTGTTTCAAGTTATGTTTGTAATTTTTATTGACAGCTATAAATGACAAAATTCACCTTATTTTCATAATTGTTTAAAGTATGGCTTTAATCTCTGAATCAGTGTAAACTTCAGAGTAGGGCTCAGAACCTAAAAAGGTAACGGTTTTGGTTCTCTTGTAACTTGGAAACTACCATTTTAAGGACCAAGTAAGCAAAGTACAACAGCTATAAGTACCATTTTTAGTTAAGAACCCGGTTATTGGCACCTGTAATTTCTTACCAATTCACTGAATGAAGGGCAGGGCATTCCTATGGTGCTACATCTTCTGAATTCCTAGCCACAGCCAGCAAAGCTTTTCTGGCTCAGAATTTTACAAAGTCTTATTTTAAAGGGGAAAATAACTCCCCTCAGTCCATTTGAAAGTAACAACTGCAAATCTATAGTGAAGCAGACTGTTTCTCTTTATTTAAAACTAAAACCATGTTTATGGAGAAAAAAATACTGTTGAATTCATAGCTGACTTAGAATTCTAAGATCTTCTAAAGCAGAGTCTATAAGTTAAGTCTGGATAATATATATTATTAATATTCTTTATAAGACCCAGATTTGATAGTGATAGTTCCAAAGAATGTCCATACCCTAGGTAAATGATAACCGGGAAGTATTACATGGCCCTATTCACTATCGACTTCCATTAAAAATAACTATGTTGCGAGAAATCGTACTATAGAGACCTCTTTGAATATCATGCAGGCTTTGGATCAAGCCAGACCATCAGCAGGCTGAATCCTTGGGCCACATGACTGATTCTGCTTTATTTAATGTAACTTTTAGCTTACACTCAGAACCTGAAGAGAAATAATCCAATGAAAACCTTTGTGTTAATAACTAAAAACAGTACTCATTTTCATAAATGAATTTTTTATACTCATGTTCCTATACAAAAATTTTTGTTTCTTTTGAGAACTAGAAAAGTTCTGATAGTTCTGACGGCCTAACTTCCTATTGTCTAATCTCATGCTGTATTTCTACTTTAAGGCACCTAGATCGTCCACTTCCTATCATTTTTTAGAATAAGGTCAGGTATAGCCAAAAATATACACTGTGTTTCAGAAGTCCATTTTCAAAAAAGGTAATGTTACAAGTTGAGAATGGGATCAGTGGGAAGGAGACTAGGGATCATGCAGGCAAACTGACACTATTTTCTATTAATTGTAAGTAATTCTCATGACTTTTGAAATCTATGCATGAATGACTGATACAATATCTCTCCAGAATTCTTAACCACTAAGTTTCACTAGACTTCTCTACCTACATGTCCCACAGGTAATTAAAACAAACAAACAAAAAATGTCCAGAAATGCACTCAGCTTCCATCCACTCTCACTTCTTGCCGAAATCTGTACACTCACTTTTACCCCTAACTTGCTACAGGTGACACAATTCAGCCAGAACTGATAATTAACTCCACATTGTCCCCTGGTTACCTCCTTGCTATCACCAGGCTAACACTGATTCAGCTCTGAGTCACGTCGACCGAGATAACACTTTCTACTGCCTGCACTTCCTTGCCATTTCATGCCTTTCTGCAGGACCCTGGTGCTTGCCTCTACAATGAAACATGTATGTATCTTTTTCACTTTTGTTTTCCTTTCACTTCATTGCAAGCTCTTTGAAGGCACAGACTGTGTATTGCAGAGCTCCTAGCATAGTTCCTGGCTCAGAGCAGGCTCAGAAACATTTGCTTAATGATAAATCAGTGGCATGTAACTAAAATGCTTACTATGATAAAAATGTATATATAACTTATAAAGTATAACTTAAGATAACATGTTATATAGACTATAATAAATACTTTATTGGATCAATTGATACAGAATTCAAAAGCTTATTCTTCAATTCTATTATGTAAGTCTCCTGAATGTCTTTAATTTCACCATCTACAGATGCGTAAGACTGGGAAATAATAAAACAGGCTCAATTTAAAAAATCAAAGCTTGTGGAAGCTGTTTTATTTGTCATTTAGACCCATATCAGAAGGTGAAGATTTGATTTATAAACAAAACTATATATACATAAAATATTATATATTATGTATTATCTGGGTGGGGGTAAACTATGCTGTTATACAGTTTGTTGAATGTTCAGTTATCAATGAAGTGGAATGAAAAAAAATATAACCCACACAAATTGATTTTCCATTTTAAAATGGCATGTAACAGGCTTAAGTATATTTTGAGTGTATCACTTTATTGCAGTCTTTGGATATATATTTAAAATATGAAGTCTGGAAAAATCCGGATTACAGAAATTAAAATGTCTTACACCATTGTATCAAAACAATCTTGACTTCCTATGAGTTGTAGAGAAAATAATTTGCTAGTAACTTCAGCCAATGTTCTAGCTAACATATAAACACCTATGAGTAAAGTGATCTGGCCTTTGAATGAAAATAACAATTAGATGGTTTGGAGTCAGAAAGAATCTTAGGGACTGTTCCTTACAATAAAGAAATGGGGCTCTCATTCAAACACTAAATATAATAGGCTTTGGAGAAAAAAATCAGGTCTCCAAAGTATAAATCTATGCTTTTTCTACCATCTCATGTTGCCTTTTTACAGTTATTGTGGCTACTAGAAAGCCCATTACTTGTAAAATAACAACATGCTCATTGGTCAGATAATGCTATTGTTAACTGTCTACTAATCATCCTGACTGAGAAAAGTGATACTTACAGAAGATTCTTTGAAGGTTAAACAGTCCATCCACTTCTCTAAGTACTCTAAAGTCTTTTCTTGGAATAAACTGGGCCATGAGAAAGCTATATACTTGGACCATATTAGCTTAGCTCCTTGAAGAATTGCTTTCACTGAGTTGTATGTTAATATAATGCCTTCAGCTTTTATTGAAGGGGACTACAAGAAACATCAATATGAAATCCATTATTGCATTTATTGGGAAAAAATTGACATCACTTGCTACAGTACCCAGCTTCCCCTAATTTAAAAAAAAAAAAAAAAAAAAAAAAAGCCAACATGATATTTTTTTCAAAAGGCTATTTCAGAGTAAGGCAAGTTTTTCTCTGAGAAAATTTATATATCCAAAGAAAAATAACTCTTCCCTCCCCCAAGGTGTTACTTTGGTCACCAAGAAGCTGAGAATTTGAAGCTTAACTACTATTGCAATTGACTGCAGCTAATGTGCTAGCCCAAAGATGAATGTATTTGAGTCTATTTTCTTTCACCTTGATTTTCTAATTTTATTTCTATTTTATTCAATTATAATTTAAGTGAATACATTCTTTCGATAAACTGCCTGAAATACTTCGGAACAAGGCAGGACCTTATGAATACAAATAAATAAATAAATACACTTGAAAATATGATGTTTTCTATGAATTAAATAAAATGACTCAAAACAATAGCACATTCCATAACTGTTTGGATATTCTGTTCCTATGTCTACGTTTTGAGTAATTTATTATCTGGTGTTTTCTATACTTTCCTTAGCCAGTTTGGACTCACTGACTCAGCTTTAGAATTGAAAGCAATCTCAAAGAATTAAAGTAAATACATTTTTTATCAATTCAATAAAATATGTACTAAATACTGTGCTAAGTAACAGCAGATATGATGATGAATAAGGCAAAACATTGTCCACTCAGATCTTGTAAACTAGTGCAAGAAACAGACTTATTTGCAATAAAACTATAATGTAATGAGATGTTGTAAAAATAATTCATACCAAGTGGTGTCAAAACACAGTTTTGGGAATGAGAGGAGTTAAATACATTAGTCTGAAAAGTTTTCATATTATGTAAAATCAGATAGATCTTAACAAATAATAGGAGTTTGTCAGTTAGCAGAAGAAGGAGACATATTATTGCAAGAGGGGTCAGGAGGTCTAATGTTATGGAGCTGTGTAGAGGCATGGATGTTTCGGGAAATGATGGTGGCTAGTAATGGTTAGAGAAATAATATGACTATGAAACTTAGATCTATCCTCAATCCTGGATTCACTACCTATTAGATGTGTGATTCTGACCAAGTAACTTTATTGACCAATTTTCATTTCTAAAATAGAAATATTCCAGGCACATAGAAGTAAAAACATAATAAAAATCTTCCTTATTATTCATCATAAAAACAAACATAAGAGAAAACTATATACTTGGGCCATATTAGCTTAGCTCCTTGAATAACTGTCTTTAATAATTCATTAAAGAATTGAAGAGTTAGTTAAATGATCTGATTTATGATTTAGAATAACTCCGATAGTAATGTAGAGAGAGATAAGAAGAAGACACGATTAAAAATATAGAGTAACAAAAACTATAAAAAGTATGAGAGATGGTGAAAATATGGTCTAAGATATGTAAGGAAAATAATGGACAAGATTTAATGACTGACTAAATGTTGAGCGATACTTCCAAGTTGCTGGCTTGTAAGATTAGGTTGTGGCATTAACTGAAGTACCAATTACTGATGAATAACTAGGTATGGGCAGTGGAAAGATATAAAATCAATTTTCTTGTATCCTTTCTAAAACAGATATTGTTATATTCATGTTGAGATTGAAATTGAGATGTTATATTCAGGTAGAAATGCTCCAGGAAGAGGTTAGATATACTATCTTGTAAGTTAAAAGGTATGGTGTATAGTTATTGATAATGACCTTGAATAGTGAAATGAAGGCAAGGGTTTTAAATTTGGATTGGGTAATACCTCTTTAAATCATGCCATATTTACTGAGCACCTAACACATGTAAGAGCCTGTACAAAATGCCAGAAAGAAGTGATGTATTAAACAAAAATGGTCATTTTCATAATCAGTGAAGGAGCTGAGACAGAAACATGCAATTACAAACTACAATAAAGGCTCTAATGCAAAAGAACAGAGTACTGTACACACTTATAAGGGAGGCCTCATCATTTACAAATTACAGAAATTTCCTGAGGAATTGATATTTGTGCTGAGGATGGCAAATGGGGGGACAGTATGCTTAGTGTTGCAGATATTCATGCAAGCATTGTCAGTAAAACCCTTAAAGTGAGAATCACACAGTGAATACTGAAAACAAAAACAGCATTAAAGAAAGCAGAATTCAATGTCTTTAGGGATAAACAAGAACAGATGCCAGGGAAGCTGGGTCCACTCTGAACTCTGGCAGAGAATCAAAAAACAGAAAAAGAATAGTGGCAGCTGCCAGGATGTGAGGGAGGAAAGCTGATCCTCCGAAGTTTGATTTAAGAAGGAAGAGAAGAGAAAAAGTTGCTGTGCTGGGCCTGAAGAATGATTCTGGAGCATAACAGTAAAAAAAATTTAATGGGGATTCCTTGAGAAAAATAGGGAAATTATTTTCAGATCTTAAAGTATGGAGGTTATTAGTGCTCTTCAGCTACAAGATAGTAAACGAAAAGGAAATTAGATTATAGTTGATCGAGAATTAAGTTGAAAGTGGTAACATTGCAAGTAAAGCTTTAAAAAAGTTTGAATATAGAAAGAGGCGAGAAACTGAGGATGTGGGAAGAATGTGGCATAGGATTGGAAAAAGTTTTCTTCTTGGTAAATGAAGCATATTAAGCATCTTCATAAGCTGAAAGAAAGGAGGCAGTTGAAAATAATAAGATGGCTTTGAAGACATAAAATAATAAAACAATAAGTAATGGAACAGGTTTGAGAAAGCAAGAAGGAAAGAGATCAAATAAAGAGCTGGGTGAAAGAATTTGTATTGAGCAAAAGGAGAAAAGGAAAAACATTGGATATGAAAAAGGGTTCCATAAGAGCCTGGGGTTGCATAAATAGACACCTTTGTATATGGAAAGGCGTAACAATTTGGAGTTTGATAATCTGATCCAGCATTGTATTTTTCTAATGATAAAGTTTTCTTGCCTAATTTCACAACTGAGGCTAAAAGTAGTATAAAATCCTGCCCAAGCCTACAGAGTAAGGTAGCTTTGCCTTTTAATATAGAGCTCAAACGCAGTATGACTATAACTGAGAGTGTTTATTTATTTATTTGCAAAACCGAAATTTAAGTATCAGTGCACATTCTACATGTAATATGTTGAGTGTGCCATCCACATGTAAACAGGCTAAAGATTAATGTCTTTTTCTTAAAACATACAATATCAATATGTAGCTGAATCATTATTCTTATGGGCAAATTGATACTTGGTATTTTATGAATTTTCAAAGAACTTTTCATTTGCTCGTTGGGTTGATAGATAACCACATTTGCTCATGTTTACTAATGTCACACAAAAAAGGACTTCCATAAGCCTGGTTAGTCAGAAAGGGCACTACAAACAGCCTGTGGACAAAAACTCTGTATTTAAAGAAAATTATAATTTTCTACTTAAAAATTAAGACTAAGGAATATTAAAGTAAAAGCAGATAAGCTACTTTAGGGCACTCTTCTGGATTTCCTTTTAGTTTTAAGGACATTTTAGTTCTTAGTCCGAAGGTAGGTTTATGAAACAACTCTCAAACTCATCTGAATCATGAAATTGGATAGAAAACCCACTGATAAATTCATTATCAGTGATAAAAATATATATATAAATATATATATATATATATTTTTTTTTACAAAACTTTCCATGAAGGCAAAGAAGTCCTCCCACTGGTATTACATAGTCAGATTTAAGATCACAAACTCATTCATTCTTTTATACAATAAATATTTATGAAATGCCTGCTAAGGACCAGACACTGTGCTGGGCACTCTAGCTATGGAAAAGGAAACGAGAACAAGCAATGCCTGATATATTGTTTTCCTGAAGTCAACCACAAGAACTAAAATAACATAAACAATGTTAATTCTTTTCCTGAAAATTAGGTTGGAATATCAGTGATTTTGACATAGCTTTATCCTGGCTATGTGTAATTTAGCATATGGGTAGACTTAAATCCACTATTTACAAGGAGTAAGCTATTGCTTTTACAGAGCATTATCAATTATTTGTTTTGTTTTTCACATTTAGAGGTACTTCTGTTTTCCAAGGTAAAGAGTTGAGAAGGCATATCATTTCATAATGTCAATTTGGCACTCTCTAATATTAAAATAATATATCAATAAATTTACATATGGGAATTCATGGCACAAAACATTTGTCTTTTGCAACATATTTACAAAGGTCTAATATTTTATCTCCAAAAAATTAGTATGAAGGTGCATATGTAACCAATATATCTTAAAAAATAATTGCGTAGATACCATGAAAAAGCATTATACCATATGGGCAATGAAAACATAAATCAATATTAAAATGTAATGGAAATGCTGAAACAGCCCAGAAGTTAAGCATACAAAATTGATCAGATTCCTTTTAATATTTATTTGTTGGCTCTGTTAGTAGAGAAAATACAACTTATAAGATGAAATAAACCATCAGCCTTATTAAAATTTCTATGGCTTAAAAAAATTAAGGAAAAAGACCAAGACTTTTAAACTATAACATTTACTGCTTATATATTTAAACTGTAATATTGTCATAGCAATGAAAAAAAAATATTCAAATAACTGAAAAAGAAATCAAATCTGCAAGTATGTTAATCCAAATTTAATAAAAGAAGCATTTAGGTTGATACAATGTTAAAGAAATTCTCTGAATACAACGTTTTACCATTATTAAGAATATAGATAATTATGATACATTCTAAGCCTCTTCTTGAGGCAGATACATAATCTACAGAATATGAAAGGAAACAGCTGTTATATCAATGCACAAATCTCTAATTAGATTCAGTACTTGAAACCTGAATATGGACAGCAATAATCTCAAAAGAAGTTAATCTTAAAAACAAATAACTTTTCCCTTTTAGACCATTTGAGCAATTTAAAATTCCTAGGCATTTCAGTACTGACATATTTATTCCATACAACCTGGGAAAAAATTTAAAAAAAAAATGCTACATGGGCTTTTACAATCAATCAACAGAGATTGGAACAGGTGAAGAGGACTCAATTCATTGACAAAGCCTGGAATTCTATAATAAGTAAAACTAATGCCCATTATCTTTTTCCAATCTCTTTATAATAATCCAGTGTAGTGTTAAAACCATGAACTTAACAGTCAGACAGGTATATCGGGGTTCAAGTATATTTACTAACAATTTGTGTAAGCTTGGGTAAGTAAACAGCTTTACTGTTTCAGACTCTTCATGAGTAAAAATGAGAAGAGGAAGGCAGTCCAGTCATAAAGATGCTATAAAGATTATGTGAGAGAGCATAGGTAAAACACTTAGCACAGGGCCTGACACATACAGCTCAACAGATGCTATGGAGTGGTTTTAATGGAAGTATTACTACTACGAGCACTCCTAAAGGATTTCAGGTGAGAACACTTTAAAAGAAATTGATGTGATTTAAATTCATATATATATGGATGTCTTTAATGTCAATTTTTAGAAACATATCTGTTACAAGCTGAATTCATTAGGGTATTTTCTTAATAATGATAACATGGAAGCTCTCACTTACCTTGTCATTTACTACACTCTTCCCATCCCAAGCCCATCCTCTTTTGGTGAAGTAATTAACAGTTGCAAATTCAATTAGGGCAGAGAACACAAATGCATAACAAACAGCAATAAACCAGTCCATGGCAGTCGCATAAGCCACTTTGGGGAGAGAATTTCGAGCACTGATGCTTAGAGTTGTCATTGTTAGGACAGTTGTTACTCCTGCAAAAGAAAAGATAGGAACCAAGAACATCAATAGTTACTGGCAGGACAGCATGGGAAGTAGCTTTTCTTTCTGCCCCCATCCTCCAAAGCTTTTGCTACTCTTATCCACTAAAAAATAATAAATAAATGAATAAATGCTAGAATACAGTGTAAAGTTAATTATCTTAAATAGATATGATATTTCTTGATGTAATGACTCTCAAAATATTTTCGGTTTCCATTTTTGTTCTGTATAGAAATCATTTTTCCTCTTTCTAAGTACTATTGAAGTTAAAAAGACTGGGGATACTGAAGTAGCATTACCTACAAGGAAAAGCAGGCACTTTAAATGGGCCCATTGCCAATTAATATATATTTTTTAAATCTTGTAAAACCCTCACATTAATTTGTTCATCATTTATTTGAATCATGTTAAGCAATGGATCAATAACCCACAGAAGTAATCATGAAGGAACCGTGATTTAAATTTAAAAAAAATAAAAAAATAAAAAAATAAAAATACTTCAAGAGGCTCAGCGCAGTGGCTCACGCCTGTAATCCCAGCACTTTGAGAGGCTGAGGAGGGTGGGTCAGAAGGTAAGGAGTTCAAGACCAGCCTGGCCAAGATAGTGAAACCCCATCTCTTTTAAAAATACAAAAATTAGCCGGGCATGGTGGCGGAAGTCTGTAATCCCATCTACTCTGGAGGCTGAGGTAGGGAGTTGCTTAAACCGGCAGAAGTTGCAGTGAGCCAAGATCACACCACTGTACTCCAGCCTGGTCGACAGAGCAAAACTCCGTCTCCAAAAAAAAAAAAAAAAAAAAAAAAGAAGGAGACAGAGAGAGAGAAGAAACAGAAAGAGAAGGAAGGAAGGAAGGAAGGAAGGAAGGAAGGAAGGAAGGAAGGAACAAAGGAAGGAAGGGAAAGAAAGAGAAAGAGAGGAAGGAAGGAAGGAAGGAAGGAAGGGGAAAGAAAGAAACTTCAAGCCTGGCTATTTCAGTATTAAATCAATAATTCTGCATTGCTCAGCATTATGAGGACATAATTTTCTTTTACAACATAACTTAGAATCCATAAAATATGAACCAAACCACTAAAAGCAAAAACTCATAAAATATAATTAATTATTTTGTAACTTTCTTGGTTTTAAAATAATATATTTCCTTTCCTTTTAACATATAGCTTTTCTGACAGTGGTAAGGAAGTCACAATTGATAAGAGAAAATAAGGCAATAATTCAGGAGGTAAATTGCATTATAAGTCCTCAAAATGACCATTACAATAACCTGTTTCGTCAGGGATCCAATATAAGTTTAATTATGTGCACTGGAGGTACATTAAATTAAAAGAAAATATGAAAATGTTAAAGAAATGTTCATTCATATTTGAAGGTTCTTTGTATTTTATTTTCCTTTAGGATAAAACAGTATTTTCATTCATTTACAATACAGTTAGCAATTCAAAATAGCAATAATTCCAGTAAAGCATGAGTAAATGCATCTAGAAATACCCTATGATTGTAATAGTAAGAATGAAAGAAAAAAGGAACTTTATTTCACCGGCTGCTGAGTTATTAAAAACCACATTTACAGAAACATATTATGTTTGCACATGCTAAATTGTGAAAGGTTTTGATGAATACGTTGCTTTCCTTTGAGACTTTCATACAAAAGAATAGAATATAAGACAGATACACATGTACATACATACATATACATATACATGTACATATGTATGTATATACACTCAATATAGGAAATGAAAATAAATCAGCAGCAACAGTAAAGGTAATCCAAAAATAGTTGCTCTTTAAAAGCAATATTATCATCAAAATGTTAGTAAAATTTTAAAAAATTGATACTCTCCTGATAGTGTGGAAGACATAGGGCATTACAAATTTGTGTCATACCTAAGAAACTGTCGTCTAATCCAAGGTCATGAAGAATTAGCCCTATATTTCCTATCAATTTTAGAGTTTTAGGTCTTACCAGTGAGTCTTTGCTACATTTTGAGTTCATTTTTGTGTGTGGTGTAAGGTAGATGTCCAAATTCATTCTTTTGCACATAGATAGCCCGTTGTCTCAGCACCATGTGTGAAAAAAGACTTTTGTTTCCCCATTAAATTATCTTGGACACTTTGTTAAGAATCAATTGACCATAGATATGTGGGATATCTCTGTACTGCAAATGTTATATCATTGATCTACATATCTATCCTTAGTCAAGTTTTACACTGTTTTGATGACTCTAGCTTTAGAGTAACTTTTGAAATCGAGAAGCTTGAGTCCCTTCTTATTCCTATTCATCGGTCTTAGTTTTCTTCAAGATTGTTTTGGCTATTCAGCATCCCTTACATTTCTGTATGTTGTTACAGTCATTTTGTTCAGTTTTGTAAAAAGGTCATTGGAATTTTAATAGATATTTAATTGAATCTGCACATGATATTTTGGTAGTAATGTCATTTTAATGATATTTAGTCTTTCAGTCTTTGAACACAGGATATATTTCCACTAGATCATTCTTTCTCTCATTCTCTCCTGTCTCTCTCTATTTCTCTATAATAAACATTTCCATTTATTTAGGGCTTCTTTAATTTCATACAGCAACATTCTATAGTTTTCGATATATAAGTCTTTCATCTTCTTGGTTAAATTTATTTATAGATATTGTATTTGTTTAGATGCTAATGTAAATGGAATGGCTTTCTTAACTTTCTGTTCAGATTGTTCATTGCTTATGTACAAAAACACAACTGACTTTTTGTACGTTGATTTTGTACCCTGCACCTTTGCTGAATTTAATAGCTGTGACAATTTTGACGTGGTTTGTTAAGGGTCTTCTATGAATAAGATCATGCAAATAGAGAGAGTTTTACTTCTTCTTTTCCAATCTGCATATTTTATTTGTTTTTCTTGCCTAATTGCCCTAGCTAGAACGTGTAGTATAATGTTGAATAGAATTGGTGAAAGCAGACATCTGTGTCTTATTTCTGATGTTAGGGAGAAACTTTAATCCTTCACCTACAGGTATGATTGTTTTCATTTTTATTTTTTTATTTTCCATAAATATGCTATATTATATTGATTTGATTTTTGTATGCTGATCTAACCTTGCATTTCTGGGATAAATCCCACTTTGTCATGCTATGTAATCCTTTTAAAATATGGCTGATTTTAGTTTGCTAGTATTTTATTGAGGGCATCTGCATCTATATTTAAAAGGAATATGGATCTGTAGGTTTTTAATTGTGATTTATTTCTCTAGTTTGGTGTCTTGGTAATACAGCCTTATAAAATGAGTCAGGAAATGTTTCCTTCTCATGTATTTTCTGGAATATTTTGAGAAAGTTTGTTGTTAATTCTTTATATGTTTGGGAGAATTCACCAGTGAAGCCATTTGACCTTGAGGTTTTCTTAATTGGAATATTTAGTTTACTAAATTCATAGTTTTATTTGTCATAGGTTTATTCAGAATCTTGAGTTAATTTTAGTCATGTGTCATTGCTAGGAATTGTTATAGTTAATATAGATTGTCTAAATTTTCGGCATACAATCGTTACCAGAATTTATATATATAGATATAGATATAGATATAGATATAGATATAGAGATAGAGAGAGAGATTGAGTCAGTCTTGCTTGACATTTCACCCAGGCTGAAATGCAGTAATGTGATCTTAGCTCACTGCAACCTACACCTCCTGGGTTCAAACAATTCTTGTGCCTCAGCATCCTGAATAGCTGGGATTACAGGAGCATGTCACCATGCCCAATTAATTTTCATATTTTTAGTAGAGACGGATTTTGTCATGTTGGCCTGGCTGGTCTCAAACTCCTGGCCTCAAGTGAGTGATCCACCCGCCTCGGCCTCCCAAAGTGCTGTGATTACAGGCATGAGCCACTGTGCCTTGCCACATATATATATATTATATAAATTTCTTTTGCTCTATGGTCAGAAGTGATGTCCTCTCTTCTTGCTTAATTTTAGTAATTTGATTTTTGTCTCTTTTTTTCTTGGTCATTGTAGCTAAAAGTAACTCAATGCTATTGATCTGCTCAAAAACCAACTTATGGTTGTGTGGTAATTTTTTCTATTTGTTATTTCTGTTCTTTCTACAATTTATCTCTACTCTAAAACTTCTTATTTTTCTTCCCCTTGCTTTGGGTTTAGCTTTTCTACCATTCAAGGAAGATGGTTAAGTTATTGATTTGAGAATTTTTTTTCTCTTCGTAACATAAGTGGTTAGAGATACAAATTTCTCTTTAAGAACAAGCTTTTGTCATTTTCCATAACATACGTTATTTTTTGTTTCCATTCAATCTTAAAGTATTTTCTAAAACCTCTTGTGATTTCTTCTTTGATTTCATGGTTATTTAGAAATGTCTTCTTTAATGTTTACATACTATAAATTTCCCAAATTTACTTTTTTATTGATTTCTAATTCTATTCTATTGTACTGTCAGAACATACTTTGTAATAATTCAATCTTTGAATTTCTTGAGGCTTGTTTAATGGTCTAATGCATTATCTTCCTAGAGAATGCTTCATGCCCACTTGAGAAATATGTGCATTCCGCTTTTTATGACCAGAGTACGTTAGGTGTAGTTGGTGTATTCCCTATTCAAGTCTTCTACATTTTGCTGATCTTCTGTCTAGTTATATTCATTTTAATATTTTTAATATTTTATTTTAATATTAAAATTTTAATATTTTAATATTTTATTTTAATAAAATATTAAATTTTGTATTTAATTTTTAATATTTAAAATAAATATAAAATAAATTTATAAATTTAAATATAAATAAATATAAAACAAAGTTTTTAGTTAATGTTTAATATTTTATTTTAGTTTTGATGAATAATTCTAGGTTGAATATTTTTATTTTCAAATATCTTCCCATGGCCTCTGGTCTCCATGGTTTTTGATTATTTGTTAGGTGTTAATCATATTGAGAATCCCTTTTATATGAGATGTTACTTTGCTTGTAACATTTGCTTGTTTCAAGATTCTCTATTGGCCTTTGGCATTCCAAAGTTTTATTATGATATATCCAGTTGTGATGTCTTAGAGTTTCCTTTATTTCTAGTTCATTGAGCTTCTTGGATGTGCTGATAGAAGATTTTCATCAAGTTTGAAAGGTTGTAGCCATCACGTCTTCAATTTTTTTTTTTTTTTTTTTTTTTTTTTTTGAGGTGGAGTCTCAGTCTGTCACCCAGGCTAGAGGTCACTGACACGGTCTCGTCTCACTGCAACCTTTGCCTCCCAGGTTCAAGCAATTCTCCTGCCTCAGCCTGCTGAATAGTTGGGATTACAGGCATGCACCACCACATACACCTAATTTATTTTTATTTTTCGTAGAGACAGTGCTCCACCATGTTGTTCAGGCTGGTCTTGAACTCCTGACCTCGATGATCCACCTGCCTTGGCCTTCCAAAGTGCTGGAATTACAGGTTTGAGCCACCGTGCATGGCCCAAATATTCTCTTTTTACCTTTCTCTCTCTACTCTTGTTCTGTGACTACAAAAGATTCATCTGTTGATATGCTTGATGATGTACAACAAGTCTTACAGACTTTAATTAATTTTCCTCATTCTTTTCTCTTTCTGTTCCTCGTATTCAACAATCTTAATTGGCTTATCATTGAGGTAACTGATTTTTCTTTTTGGACTGTTTGAATCTGCTGGTAAGCCTCTCTAGTGAATTTTTTATTTCAGTTATGATAATTTGAACTACAGAATTTCTAATTGTTTCAATTTTAAATAATTTATATTATTTTATTGATGAAGTGTTTGAAATATCATTATTATACTTTCCTTTAGTTCTTTGGACATGGTCTCCTTTAGCTCTTTTATCATAGTTAGCATAGTTAAAGACTTTGTGTGGTTAGTACAATGTCTGGGCTTCCTCAGGTAGAATTTCTAACGAATTTTTTTTTTCCTGAAAATGGGTTATAGTTTCTCTTTACTTTGTATGTCTCATATTCTTTTTTGAAAATTGGACATTAGGAATATTGTAATGTAATGTGGCAAATCTGGAAATCAGACTCTGACCCTTCTCTGCGGTTTGTTGTTATTGTTGACAAACTTATTGTTTGTTTAGTAGCTTTTCTTAACTAATTCTGTGAAGTCTGTGTTCTTTTTAGTTAGGGACTACCGAAGACTCTGTTTTAATAGCTTAGTGGGTCATCTAATGGGTAGACAGAATATGTAATTGTTAGCTATTTTTATTCTTCCTACTTTTGTTATAACAGATTGACGATCCCTCAGCCAAAAATCTCAGATTTAATATTCTCCAAAATCTGAAATGTTTCAAGTGCCAAGATGACATTGTAGATTTCAGATTTTTCAGATTATGGATGCTGAACCAGTGTGTATTCTACAAATGTTCCAAAATCCAAGAATATCCAAAAGACTTCTGGTCCCAAGCATTTTGGATAAGGGATAGTCAACCTGTACTGCCATTCTAAAAAAATGTATCTTGCTGATTTGACAGAAAACAACAACAACAACAATAACAAAACTCTAGAGCTACATCAAACTCTAAAACTACTAGAATAAAAGATAGAGTAAAAGGTATATGACATTAGTTTGGGTAACGATTTTTTAGGTTTGACCGTGAAAACATAGGCAACAAAAACAAAGATAAACGAGTAAGATTACATCAAGATTAAGAGTTTCCATATATTAAACAAAATTAACAGAATGATAAAAATCTGGGATCGGTAGAAAACATTTGCAAGCCACACATCTGAAAAGTGCTTGATTTACAGGGTATATAAAAAACTCAAACACCTCTACAGCAATAAAATAAGTAATCGAATTGAGAAACAGGCAAGGGACTTGAAAAGATATTCCTCAAGGGAAGACATAAATAGTTGACAGATACGTGAAACAAATGGCCAACATCACTAAACATTAGAGGATATCAATTAAAGCCATAATGAATATCGCTTCACATATTTTAGAATGACTATTATCAAAGGGACAAAAGAGAACACATGTTGGCAAGGATGTATATTGCACACTCTTGGTTGGAATGTGAACTATGCGAATTAGTATAACTATTACAGAAAACAGTATGGGAGTTTTCCAAAAAACAGAAAATGAAATTACTGTATGATCCAGTAATCCTACTTCTGCGAATTTACCCCAAAGACTTGAGATCAGTATATTGAAATGATGTCTGCACTTTCATGTTCATTACAACACTACTTACAATAGCCAACTTACGGGATCAGTCTAAGTGTCTTCCAAAGGATGAATTAAGAAAGAAAATGTGGTATATATGTACAATGGAAGAGTATTAGGCCTCAGAAAAAGAAGAAATTCTGTCATTTGAGGCAACATGAATAGAATTGGAGAATAATATGCTAGGTTAAATAAGTCAAACACAGAAAGACAAAAGCAGCATGTTCTCACTTATAGGTAAAGTCTAAAACAATCGAACTCACAGAAGCAGTGAGAAGAATGGTAGTTACTAGAGGCTGTGAGGTCAGGGAAATGGAATGGGGAGATGATAGCCAAAGGGTACAAAGCCTCAGATGGGAAGAATAATTTTCATGTTTGTTTTGAGAACAGTTGCAGAGTATGGTAAATATAGCTGCTAATTAAGTTCGGTAACTTCTATTTCACTAAAAGAATATTTCTAATATTCTCATTACAAAATGTTAAATGTTAGAGGTGACAGATATATTAATTAGCTGAGTTTAATCTTTCCACATTGTATTAAAAAATCATAACATCATTTTGTAATCCATATTTACATGTACAATTATAATGTGTCAATAGATAGCAAAAAAGAAAGTATAGAGATAAATGTTATACAAGACTCTTCTATGAACACTACTTATAAAAGCCAGAGTCGCAAATTGGTCTATTAACTGATACAGAAATAGTCTGAAAAATTGTTGAATACCTACATTATAAATACCATGACAATACCACAAAGAATAAAGTAGTGCTATATATTGACTACAAATATTCTGCATTAAAAGTTTCATAATTCCATTTGAATGAAAATATACACAGCTAGATTTATATATCAATATACATGTAACTGTATAAATGTAGTAAAAAAAAGTCAGAAAAGAAACACCTACAGTTACCATTTTGGGGAAGAATGTGGTATTTAGATTGAATAAAGAAAATTAAAATGGACTTGTGGCTGACTTTTTTTGTTTTACATTTTTTGCTATTTTAAAATGAAATACCAGGAATAAAATTAAAACATAAAATCTCTAATGATACAATTTAAGATGGTAATATTAGTTATTTGTGAAAATTAATAGTGAGATTATATTATTTTCTTTTTCTGCAGTGAAACTGCTTTTCATTTGTGATAAAAATAATACAACAATTTTAATTTAAAGCAGGGATAGTTGATGGCATCTATCAATTCTAATTCAAATGTGAATTTTTGGAATATCTGATGGATGCACTAATACTGATTAACTTTTTTAAAAAACAGAAAACATTTACAATAAAATGCAAGTCCAAATGATGGCAAACCATAAGTTGAATTTTGTTTCTAAGTCTACACTAACAGTTTAAAATTAGATTTTGGTCTATTCATTCTAGGCAATAAAACATTACAGCAATTTTAATACAAATCTACCGTGAGGCAATCTTCCCTATATCTAAATTATATTTTCTTTCATCTGATTTTGGAAATTTGGCAATAATGTTACTAACTTTGTCTCTAGATGCCCTCCTCCTTCCTTCCTTTCTTCCCTTTCTTTTTGCCTTTTTACTGGAAAAATATGATTCTCAAATGCCACCTTTTCTGTTTACTGCTTTATCGTAGCCTGGTCTCATGACACTATAAACAAAGAGTACTGGACATTAAATAAAGAGACAGTGCACTTACCTGGAAAGCTCACAAACCTTCCCTGTACCTGTCTACCAACAATGTGCATTTTTCTGCACCTAGTTGGGCACTCTCTAAATGTTTCCTCAGCATTTCTTTAACAGACTGTTTCTTTTTTTTATCACCTCTGGTGAGATCTCTACAATTCACTTATCTGGGAGGCTTTTTTTGTCAGTTAAGAATAAAAAAGGTAAGTGCCTTAAAGTGTTTTTAGCACTAAAATTCTCTATAATATGTGAAATATATGTGAGGATTCCCCATGCATAGACAATACCTAACTTATAGCACTTTTACACTTTATTTTATATAATATTTTTATATCAAGGTATAGGCCAAAAATGTCAGATAATTGATGTTTTAACTCATACTAGGTGAGCAAATGATGTCTAAGCAAAGGGTTTTGGGTGAAAATACACGCTGAGAAGAAAGTCAAACCAAGGTAGGTAGTTTAGCACAGAGACTGACACTGCTGCAGCAGCCTCCCCATTTCTAACATAAGGATCACCAATAGAGCTTTCTAATAGTGTTGTTACTAAGACCAAATGAGTTTCTTCACGTAAAACTGTGCCCCTACTATAAAAAAATAAATAAATACTTCAATGCATATATGCAAAAAATATCACTCTGAAAGCAAAGGTAGATTTAAACCAGAAAGACAAAATAAAATAAAATCCTCCTGTGTATTTGTGGTTGGGGTGTGGGGTGGAAGTAAAGAAGGAAAAGTCTCAGAAACTAAACAGGCACGAAAGACTGCACTAGAACACATGTAAAATTGTTTGATACCACCTGCTGGTTACTGCTAGGAATGGCAGAAACAAAAGATACTCTGATAACATGTGTTGGGTTTCCCCTGCTTCAGGCCAATGGATAAAAATTGAAAGTACAGAATATAACAAACGTATGCACAAGACCAGGTCGTATGTGCCTCTAGAAGGAAGTTCTACAGACTGCAAAACCTGAGCTATGCATACTGCAGCATTAGTAGAATGTGCACTCTCAGGTGCAAGAAGCTTTGACATTTTGTTAAATATCCTATTCCCCAAATAAAATAAAATAAACATTTACAAATGCAATTTAAGTGTACTATAAAAGGCTATAATTTTTAACTCAGAACCGTACTGCATCTGAATGATAAAATCATTGGAATTTCTATGTGCTAGAGAGAGAAATTAGAATTTGGATGACATATTTTGTCAAAAAGCTTAACTCAAACTCACATCTTTAATATTGGTGAGAATAAAGAAAAAATTATGATCTAGAAGAAAATGTTTCAAAGGCTATAATAATAATGTGGACAACACTGTTGAAGGAATTGAAATTGTTCTATTTACCTAAATATATCACGGATTTAATTCATCCAAAACTCGTATTCCCCTCCTCACTTTTCTTCCTGAAGTCCTTCTCTCAGTGAAAGACTTCACAATCTAAATGATGCCATTTTCATATTGGCACCAACATGAAGCTGCAGAGATATAAAAATGTTGTCAGTCTAGGGAATTATACATGCTGTTTACTCTACCTGGAGTCTTTCCACTGCCACTTGTTTACCTCTTTTGTATTTAGCTACCTTTTATTTCTTTACCTGATAAATTATTATTAAGTGCCTACTAAACATCAGGTACTCTTGTAAAAACTGAGAATACACCAATTAACAAAATTGCAAAGGTTGCTGCACCCTAGAGTGCCCATTCTGCTAATGCTGCAGTATATATAGCTCAGGTTTTGCAATCTGTAGAAGCTCTTTCCTAAAGGAACACACAACCAGGTCTGAAGCATATCTTTGTTTTATTGTCCTTTTCAAAATTTTGTTAGTTGGCACAACTGTATACCCCAATAAATTATATGGATTAGAGCCTGTGTGTCTTCTCCCCAAAATGTAAAAGAGTGCTTAGTTGAGGGTAGTGTTTCATTTTTTAAATAAATCAATAAATATTTATTGAAACCACTACACCAGTAATCCATAATCAATAAATATTTATTTTTTAGGACAATTGCAAGAAACCTATACTTTCTTTTATGAAGCAAGCATAAACTTAGTCCCCACTTTGTGCTGAGCACTGTGGAGCTGTGACTGGAATGTTAGCAAAGCCAGATGAGCCCTCTAAGAGATATTAAAAAATAAAAGTACAAAAGAACCCAGCATCACAACTGGACAAGGTTTAAGATGACCTATAATAGAGCAGCCCACCTTGAAACGGAGGTTGGGTAGGACTTCCCTTAAGAAATAGGGACAAAGTTAACAGGGTACCCAGGAAAGGAAAAATAATCCTAAACTAGAAAAGAGCGTGCACAGAAAATCCCAGGAACATGGCGAAGCCCAAGGCATTTAGGAGGAATAGAGAGAAAGCTACAAGGCAGGAAGGCAAGAAATAAGGGTTTCAGGAAAGAAGAGGAGGCCAGAAGAGGAAGCAGGAGTCAGACTATTCAAAGCCTTTTTGACTATGCTAAGGTAATATAACTTACTTTCAAGAGCAATGGGAAACTATTTTTTTAAATTATGATTTAAGTTCTGGGATACATGTGTAGAACGTGCAGGTTTGTTACACAGGTATACACAGGCCATGGTGGTTTGCTGCACCCATCAACCCATCATCTACATTAGGTATTTCTCCTAATGCTATTCCTCCCTTAGCCCCCCACCCCCTGACAGAAATTTAAACAGTGTAGTGGCATGATCAGTATTTCTTATTTAAAATATTACTTTGGCTATTATTTATTTTTAGTTAAGGTAGTATTGTTTTTCCTTCCCTAGTTGTTTTAAAGATTTTCTCTGTCTTTGGTTTACAGCAGTATGAATGTGATAAGTCTAGGCGTGATTCTTGTTGTTGTATTTCATTTTTCAAATTTATCCTTCTTAGTGTTCTCTGAGCTTTCTGGATCTGTGGTTTTATTTGGAAAGTTCTTGGCCATTATTACCTCAAATATTTCTTCTTTATTCTCACTTTCTACTCTCTCTCTCTCTGTTTTTCTCTCTCTCTCTCTAGGTGTGTGTGTGTTTGTGTATACACACCGTTCACTCCAGATATATTTAGACAGTCTCTCTATATATAGACCATTCACTCGGCGCGCGCGCGCGCGCGCGTGTGTGTGTGTGTGTGTGTGTGTATGTATGTATGAGAGAGAGATAAGTTTTGGAAAATAGATTAAGTTTTAGGAACATATTAAGCTAAGCACCAACTAAACACCATTCTCTGGAGTGAGAACATAAGAAAACAAACAAGATAAGATGGAAATAAATTTTCTCCTCCTCTATCTGTCATTTAACAATTGTGGCACAAGACATCCAAGCATAGAATAGTCTTAGTATCAAAGACCTAGGCTTTTCATTTCTTATACCTCTGCCATATTTAAGGTGTTGGCCATGTTCTTGAGGTTCAGGAAGGCTTGCCAACACTAGACTGCCTTCCAGCACACAGAAAGTGGAAGAGGGAAGGAGAAGCATATCTATTCATTTTAAGGGGAGGTTCCTGAGATTAAGGGCATCTCCCTAAGATTTAGTCACAAACTGAAAATTATACAACTAATATTTATTCATATTTCTTTGAGAACTTTACTCATATCCCTTAGCTCCTATAGCTATAAGCTATAAGGAACAGAAAAATGTAGTCTTGATTTGACACACACAGCTGAAATCTGGAATTATATTTTTCTGTAAGTTATTGGGAGACAGAAATCATCTCTGACAGAAGGAATGTTGTTGATCTAGGCACTGACTGCATCAATTAGCTCAAATTTGAGAGAGGAAGAAAGAAATGTTTTATAATCACCCTCTAAAATTTCAAACTACCTAACAAACAAAACTCAACACACATATATTGTCCTCCTTCAATCTGTTACAATACGCTTGCTATGCAAGTGCAGCTTCAAGATAATTCCAAATCTCCACTTCCAAATAGTTTGCTCTCATCAAAATAGAAATTCTAAAGCCACTACTATTCCATACACACTTTATCTTTTGAGCATTTCTTTTTTATTCCCTTTAACATTAGTCATTTAGTTGTTGGTAATCCACAAGGTTCAGTACTGTCCCTCTACTCTTCTTCCTTTACTGCTCTCCCGTGGCAATTTAATTTATTCTCATTTTCCAACCTGCTCCCAGATGATTAAGACGTTCAAGCATGTATCTCATGACTTCCAGAGCCAAGTAACTCACTTCCTCTGAATATGTCCACATGGATTCAATCAACATTTGTTAAACCTTCCACATGACATCATTTATTAATTAAAAATGTATCCAGCCTACTATGTGTCAGTCACTTTGTTAGACATGAGTATATGAAAAACATAAATTTTATGCTCACGGAAAATATAACCTACAGGAAGATGGAGATGATGGACAGGCATGTTACACGGTAAATATAAAAAGTGATTAAAGCATGAGGTGCTCTAAGACTACTTAAGAGGTAGTGAAGACTCTGGAATCAGACAAGGCTTTCTGGAGGAATTGATGTATAAAAGGAGACTTGAAAAAGTCTGAGGAATATGTTCAAGGCAAAACAACACAAAATAAAACATATCCCTAGGTTAAATATAGGTTAACATAGCAAAATGAGTAATTATAACAGATTAAGCTGGGGAGGCCTCATGAAGGTCTTGTAATCCATGGTAAGGGTTTTAATCAATAGACACAATAGAGTCACTGAAAGTTTTCATGCAGGAGAGGGTTACATAACTAGGTTTGAGTTTTCAGGAAATTACTCTTGTCACAATGTGTAGAATAGTCTAAATAAGGAATGTTAGACTAGAGACGGAAAACCAGAGAAAATTTTACACTATACCAAGAGAAATGGGTCTCATAGAAGTCTTAAAATGTAAACATTAACAAGTGAATCTATAGTCTAACTGAAAACCTATTGCATCTTTCATAACTCTCTAATGTATGAAAAATCACTGGATTTTAGCTAGCAACTCAACTAGAAATCAAGGAGTATAGTCATTCCTCAGTAGCTATGGGGGATTGGTTCCAGGACCCCCTGTGGATACCAAAATCCACAGATGCTACAGTCCCCATAGAAAATTGCATGTCTGCATATAACCTATGTACATACTTCCTTGTACTTTAAATCATCTGTAGATTACTTATAATATCTAAAACAATGTAAATTCTAAGCAAATAGTTGTTACACGGTATTGTTTAGAGAATAATGACAAGAAAGATGGCTGTATTTGTCTATTAACGGCACAACTATGCATTTTTCCCTAATATTTCAATCCATGGTTAGTTAAATCCATGGATGTGGAGCCCATGAACACAGAGGGCTGCATGTTTTCTACAAAGCCCACATCTACATTTCTCTCTCCTTCAGATTCTCAATGTCCTACATATCCTACCTCCCTACTGTCTCCAATATCTATAACTCCCTCTCCCTGAACATGCATGATCCTATTTTAGACCTTCAATATTTCTCACCTGAAAGATATCAATTAGCTCTTACTAGTCGTCTTGTATCCACTTTCACCCCATTGCAATCTATTTTATACAATACTTCCCACAGCAGTCTTCCTCAAACTCAAATGTACCCATTTTACTCTCTGGCTAAAATACCCTTGAAGTAGTTTCCATGGCCTTAGAATGAGATAAAAGGCTGCACATGAACTGGAGTCTATCTAACCATGCTGATAAACAATTGAACCCCAGGCCAGAGATACATCAGTCCACAATTTGTTGTTCTCCATATGCTCCATGTTGCTCTTGGTAACTGTATACCTTCTGCTTAGAATATGGCCTTTCCTTTAGGCTAATTTGCAAAGCTTGACTTGATTCTTCTTCCCAGTGAGCTTCTCCGACTCCTCTGATATCAGTGTTTCCTTTCTTTTTACTCTTAGCTTATTTTGGACTATTTCTTTCCTAGCACTTATGATATTTCACTTCAAATATTTGTTTACATCCCTGCTTATCCCTCCACATTCTGAGCTGATTGTGTGCATGTGCTTTTTAAAAAACAAACAAACAAAAAAATATGCCACTTAACACAGATTCAGACAAAGGTAAATACTCACTATCACCGGGTTCATTAAATGAAAGAATTGATTTAAAAAATTGTGAATAGTAACAGAAGTGGACCACACTTACAGATTGTATAAGGAGGAATACACAGATTAAGAATATAGTAAATTTTGAATGAAACAGAAGTTTAATCACAATATTGTAATATAAACATAACTTTGAATTATATAAATTGATGCCTTTTGCACATAAATCTCATATTACACTATTCTGGACTGCATATATAATCATCACTTAGAAGCACTTACTATTGGACAGATCTTATTCTAAGAACATTTCTATATGTTAATTTATGTAGCTCACATAACAACCATGTAAGTAACCATGTAATTATTATTCTCATTTACAGATGAGGAAATTGAGTTTACATGAGGTATAGCACTTTACTGAAGATCATACTGTTAGCAAGTAGTAGAGATGAGATACAAACCCAGGCAACCTAACTCAGAAGTCCACACTCTTTACTATTAAATTATATTGCTGAATCTCTAAATGAGATTTTTTTCAAAGACACTTATGTCTAAATTGTGTATTTTTCAATAAAATTAATCTAACCCTTGCATTTTACTGGTGAAGTCCCTAAGATCTTTATGAATTTTAAAGCTACATCATACATTAAAGTGTTTAAATTGCTTAAGAAGTGGCTATACATAGAGAAAAATGGTCCCTGAAAGCAGGCAAGAGTTTGAATTCTGCTTCTGCCACAGCAGCTATGTGACTTTGCTAAACTGCAGATCTTCCTCCATCTGCAAAACGAAAATGATATTTTGGGAGTTGCTGGAAAGAAAACCTATGAGCATACATGTCTTAAATACAGACTTGCCCACAAATGTTAAATTCTCCCCTCTCTACTTTCTTTCTGAGCCTCAGTGACTTTATCTCTAAAATGGGAATTAGAATATGCGTCTTATGTACTTCCAAAGATTAAATGATGTATGCAGAGGCCCCACATAGAACCTGTCAAGCAGAGAATCCTATAGCTACCCTGTTATTTCTGAGTTAATTATACCCCCAAATTGTAGACAAAGATGCTAAGAAACCAAAACCAAGGATGCAAGAGTCCCATCTAGTGGTGGTTTAAGAAAAATCAAAAGACACTTGGAAATTGCACTGCTTAAATGGATGCCTAGGAAGCATTGGGCAGTTTTATTTTAGTTAATTCATTTCCCACCTTGGTAAAGAATGTAATGAGGCTCTCGTGGAAAAAGAAAGGAAAACCTTGAACTGGATTCCCCTTCATTCTTCCATTGTTCCAATGAAGCACAAAATCTCTTCTGAGTGGATTCACCTATTTCTGATCTCATTAAACCCATCATCTTAATGACCAAACTACTCTGTTCCTAGATTTTTAAAAGGATATGATTCAGCTCCTTAATTAGGTGTAATTTGATAGTGATGTTATAAAACGGATTTAGCAGACTTTTTTTTAACGTTTTATGACTTAATCTTAACCAATCTCTTGCAAGAATAACCCATCAAATCATAAATCTATTGTGGTTCACATCAAATGAAACCAGTTATGACCTAGAGATTCTGCATTAAGGTAAGGGTGGATCTAAATATGGACAAAGATGGCAGACCAGGGGTATCACTCTGGGATCCCTGTACCTGTGCCCTTCTATAGAAGAGGTTCGACCTGATGTGACCATAAGAACCACTATTATATTCCAATTTCATGAGTTTAAAATAACATATTCATAATAATGAAAAGCAGACAATAAAATAACAGAAGACCATCAAAAACTCTATCCTATATAAACCCCCCATTGTTATCAAATTATTTTTCTATTTCACTCTTGTAAGTTTCATTGCCATAAAATGCAGGGTGACTGGTCCTATGTTAATAGTTTTAATGATTTATTATAACTCCTTGGGGTGATTTAACTGAGGAGATATGTTATTTTTGATAAATAATACATCATTAGAGAATTTTTATTACAAAAATTCACCCAACTGGAAATTATTCTTTTGAAATACAAAACCCTATTTGAAAACAAAGGATAGCTTTTATTATTTATTTGGGAGTTATGAAACAAGCAATAAAAATGCACTCAAAATTTTGCTATAGTGGAAGTAAATATTTTACTATCTAGTGATAACCTAAGCCTTACAAAAAGTGGAATAATCAGAGTAGAATAGTTTATATTTTCCACATTTCTTAAAACTTAAATGAAGAAAATAAACATTACGTTTACTAAAAATAATCAAATCCAAAGAAAACAAGAACAAAAAAAAAACTATTCTCTTGAAACCCTTGCAACCTGCTTCATATATTAAATGAAGTTATAAAGCTATCACAGATGAGTTCCAAGAAAGAGTACAATATGGAGAAATGGGTTTACTTAATGCAATCAAAAGCAGTAAATTCTTCACCTCAGATTACAGGGACATGGGCATTTTGAGCAAAATTAACCTAGACATGAGTTAACTAGGTTAATTTCCCTTAAAATTGTAGAATATGACACCTGGGCAAGACTGAACTTGGAAAGGCCACTTTATAGGATTAGTTGCTGTAGTATCATCTGATAGTAACAATTTCTACTGCAGGGAAAAGAATCCGAAATCCTTAAATAAGCGGCTGCTGACAGATAACAATTAATTAGGAGAATTCAAATCTGAAAGTTCACCTCATGTTCTGATGGAGATTTAGTAATCCTGATTCTCAAACAGAAATATAAAGAAGTCACCAAGCGTATTACTGACTTAGTGACTTCAGGCCCCCTCGCCCTCCCCCAGAAAAAGACAAAGTAGTTTGATGTCATAATTATGTAATAGAAAAAGTGAAAGCATTAGAGTCAGGGAGACCTAAGGTCAAATTTTCTCTTTGATACTGACCTGCTCTTTGATAACAGAGTAGGATTTTAACACCTGTGGGTCTCAATGTTTTTGTCTGAAAAATGGAGATAATGTCACTTTCCTAACTGGGGATTTTTTTATCAGAACTAAATAATGAGTTAATCTGAAATGTCTAACAGAGTATATGGTATATACAGGGTATTCAATAAATGCTACTTTTATTTTTTTCATCATTATTACTATATAAATTTTGGTGTAGGAAGTAGGAGTGGGTTTCCTGCTGTCATGACTTAAATGGTCATATCTGCATTAAAGTGGTATCTGCATGTCCTGGTCAAAATCTAAAAATTAAAAAGAAATCATCAAAAAAACAGTGAATACTTTTAATTCCCCTCTATGTCCTTACTATGAGGAGATAATAATTCATGTTATCAATCAAGTCAGGCCACCTATATTCCTGAAACGACTTCTCAAGCTGCCTCTAGACTAGAATAATCAAGGCTCTCTAATTTTCCTTGTCATGGCTTATTAATGTATTTTGCTTCAGTCACTTTCCTAAATGGCAGTGAGCTGACTGGAATGAGACTCTGACAACAGCAGGGAGGAGGGCTGCTGGTGGGCTGGCAGCTTGCATCTGATTATCAAGTGCTGTCTTGTGCCAAAGTCAATTCTGGGATGCCAGGTGTGCCTCCTGTTAGCACTCCCAGCCCATGACTTATGGAAGACGGATTTGGAATGAGTTTCTGCCCTGTACAGGCTATGTGCTCATTGATTTTCTATCCTGCTACCACCCAGGCATTCTACTCCTGCTGCCACCTTCTCACTTACTTTTCCAATTAAAAACATCTATATCTCCGTCTAAGACTGCCTCAACTCTTTAGTTTGGACAAGCTGAAAGTGTACTCAACTCATGTGACTTTCTGATTGTCTCTCTCTTGGCATTAGTTTGTTTTGATCAGTTCTTACAGAATGTCCTTTCCTTTCTCTGCATGCCCTGATCCATGGGCTGCAAATTCAAATGTCCACAGGGACTGGGCAGGAAAAATAAACTGGTAATGTGGGCAACAGTGTGAAAAGGGCTGCAGTAAGCTAGAGAGCACATGTCTAAACATGGCTGCTGCTGTTCAGTCCCAGTTGAAGGTTGCCAATGCAAGCATATGAGTCCCTGCTTTACCAAGTCTTCTGATTTTTCATTGCCTATTTTTTAATCAATGAAAAATATTAGCATATGCAAATTCACACATGTATTTTTGTGTATATAATCTATATCTACTTATCTATCTAGCTAGACAGTTTTCATGTCTCAGATAACTCTATCGTACTCAGTAGAGAGTCAAATATAAAAAATGCAAGAAGTAGTTTTGTATACAAATATGGAAAGTAGTTGAAACTTTGTAGTTCTGAAGATTAAGAGCCCAGGATAAAGACATTTTAATTCAAGAAAAACATACACACACACTTATACACACTCACACAATACTTGAATCCATAGTATATTCTACAGTGTCCTTGGTTCTCAGAAAATATCCAAACTTTCTGTTTATTGAATTAAAAAAAAAACAAAATCAAAGATATATGTTGACTTTAAATTTAAGATACCCGTTAACACATATTGTTCCATGGAGCCTCTTAGGATCCCTATGGGGTAGATAGCATATACTTACATCAATTTGCAGTAGAGAAAATCTAGAATTTAGAGAGGTAATATAACTTACTCAAGCTAAATGTGAGGTCAGAAACTGACATAAGCTTCCTTCATTCCTGGTGCAATATTCTTTCAACCAGGTAGTAAGTGCTTGATAGGGCTATTTGTCTTATTATTAAAAGATTAACTCTATATTGCTTACTTCAGATTATGACTCTCTTTATGGTACAATAATATCATTATTAAGGGACTTTCTGCCCACAAGATGGTTTCCAAAAAATTGTAAAGAAATGTTCTTTTTCTTCTACCAGTTTTTCTGATCACATACAATATATAGCTGTGTTCCATATAACGAGGATATGAACCCATTTCCTTATAGATTTCAAGGACTATGTGAAGGAGCATGGCTTTCACTCACCACTTGCACTGAAAACAAGTATTTCTAGCTTTGAATAACTAATTGGGAGGAAAAAGGAATGCTCCAGAGTAGAATTAAATGTTAAGAGTAGAGAATTAGACAATGGTGAGGGAAATAGAATGAAGGGAAGGTAAAAATAAGAGATGGGAAATAAAAGAGTAACAGTATCAATAAAGGTATGAAGGAGGCAGATATATTGATAACATGATAATTTAGTAATTATATATTTAATATTTCATTTTATAATGTATACTATATGTACAATAAAGTGAATTATCAAAACAGAAAGTGATTTTGGGAACTCCCAGAAGTTACAGTTAGTGTCAGTGTGACAGCAGCTTTGTGAGCTGTGTTTCCCATAAACTTCACAGTCGGCGAATCTATTGCAATGAGTAAATTTAATTTATTTTCTGTCCGATATCTATTAACATTTCTCTTTGATACAGCACTCTGATTTCCTATGGATAACTACCTAATGTACACTTTTCATTTATATGGATTTGCTCTTGCTGACTTAACTCCTGTTGAATTGATGAATGTAGATGTTTACTTACTTATTTATCATCTATGTATGAACGTATAAGCCAATTTATATTTATTTTTCTATATATCTGTCTGTATCTACTACCTCTGTACAGGACTTTCTAAAATCAGTTTCCACCTACTTATTGTCTCACACCTATATAAAATTTTTAAGCACTGTAGTTTTATATGACAAAATCTGGCAATGGATAATCTCTTTTCATCTCTTTTTCTTTTATTTTTTTTCTTTTTTGCATCACAACTGTGTTATTTCACATAAACAGTTATATTAAACAGAGTCATATTGATACGTCATAAAAATTGTATATGGAAATATGTCTTTATATATTCACATATTCATATATTCAAATATATACTTCACAGTTTTACAGATTCATTATTTGTACTATTCTAATACAGTTTCTGTTCACTACTGTCTTCCCCTTTAAATAATCCAACTCATGATTGCTATTATGCAGAAAACTATACTATAATCTATAGTGGATTATAGTGGAAATGGAAACTGCATCCCACTATTTATAGATAGTGTAAGTAATACTGACAGATTGTATAAGTATTGGAATGGATTTTTTTTCTTATCCAGCATGCATCAATCTATGCGATTAACAAATATTTATTAGGTACCTATTATATGCCAGACATTCTTCTAGGCTTATGAGTTTTAAAAAAAATGAGATAAAAATACCTGCCTCCTGAAATTTAAAATAGAGTGGGAAAAACAGAAATTAAACAGAATATATATCTTTATATCATGTTGGAAGATGATCTATACAATGGAGTACAAAAATAGAGTAGGGCCAGGGGAGCAGAAGAGTCAGAAATGGTGAGACAGTTTGCAATTTTAAGTCAGGCTGGAAAATAGGTCTGTTTGAGAAGATGATAATTGACAAAAGCACTGAGGAGGTGAAGGAGTGAGCCACACAGATACCTGGGAAAAGAGAGGTGCAGGCACAAGGAAACAAAGCTGATAGGTGAATGTCTGGCATGATCATGGAATCAAAGAAAACCAGTGAGGAGAGAGTGAGGGATAGGAAGGGTAGCAGAAGTTCAACTTGGAGGGGAAGGGAGTTTATGTCACCTAAGGGCTTACTGATTTCTGAAGGGTCTTTGGCTTTTACCTTGAGTATATTGGAGAGCCAATAAAGTTTGGAGCACAGGTATGACATTGATCTGACCTACATTTTGAAAGGATCCTTCTGACCGCTAATGTTGGGCATAGAGTTCCATAAAGGTGGAAGCAAAAGTCGATTAAGAGTCTAGTGTAGTACTGTGGACTGATTGACTGTGTTACCTCCAAATTCATATGTTAAAGTTTTAACTCCTCATGTGGCTATTTCTAGAGATGGATCCTTTAGGGGAGTAATTGAGGTTAAATATGGTCATAAATGTATAGAAGAATTTGTCATAGTGGTGGAGTCCTGATCAAAATGGGATTAATGTGGTTACAAGAAGGGATGCCAGACAGCTCACTCACTCTCTTCCTGCACATAGACTAAAGAAAAGCCATATGAGAACATTGAGAGATGGCGACCATCCATAAGCTGAAAAGATAGCCCTCACCAGAAACCAATCTTGCTGAACCTTGATCATCGACTTCCAGTCTCCAGGACTAAGAGAAGATAAAGTTTCTGTTTTTTAAGCCACCCTATCTATGATGTTTGTTAATAGCAGTCTGAGCAGGCTAAGACAGACATGCAATAATCCAAAGGAGATATGATAGTGGTTCAGTCTAGGGTATGAGCAAGGCTACAAGTAAAGCAGATTTTTAGGGGAGGAAGTTTGAAAGTTTTGTGTAGATTGAGTTTGTCTATTGGACATACAAATGAAGACATAAGGAAGACAATTGGATGTATGTATTTGGAGTTAAGGGAGGAGCTCTGTACCAAAGTTCTAAGTTTGGTAATTATCACACATAAATAGTAGAAAGTCACAATAAAGGCTGAGATCACCAAAGTAGAGAGTATAGACAGAAAAAAATAGTGGCTAAATTTTGAGCCCTGATCAACTCCAATATTTAGGGACTCTGGGCAAAGGTAGGGACCAGCAAAGGACACTAAGAAGGCATGAAAAGTGGGGGGTGAATCTAGGGAGTGTGGTTGTCCTAGAAACAGAATAAAGAAATTAAATTATCTCCAAGACATTATATTTCTCATTTAGTGGAAGGAATGTACTCTGTCAAAGGCAACTGTTATGTCAAGTAAGTTGGCCTGAGATTTGGCCACTACAGTGACCAAATTCAGCAGTGTGGCAGACCTTGCCAGGATGATGTTAGAGTAGTAGAGGCAAAAGCTTGATTAGGTAGATTTGAGAGCTCATGGAAGGAGAAACTTTGAGGACAGTAAAAACAGTAAATTACTTCAAGTAAATCAGCTTAAAAGGAAGACAAAGAAATGAGGTGTTAGCTAGGGCATTAGAAGAGTCAAGGGAATTTGAACATTGGGTAATTAATGCCATATTTGTCTTTCTTCTAGAGATGATCAAGTAAAAAAATCAAAGACACCGATGACATTAGGAAGAGAGAGGTGCATTCCTGGAATAATGCTGTCAAGCAGGAGAGAAGGAATGCATTCTGGTGCACAGGTGGAAGGGTTGGCAATATGCAGAAACATGATTAGGCAGAGTATGTAGGCGTAGGAACTTGGATACATGAGGCTGTGGGCTTTGAAGGAGGTTCTCTTCTAGTTGCTTCAATTTTTCTCAGTGAAGTACAAATCAAGGTCATCATCAAAGAAAATATATACAAATAGCAGAGTGAGGGTGTGTGATAATCCTTCTAATGACAACCTCTTATTCTCCTTTCCATTGGAGGAATATTCCTCATTCATCTTCAGGGTGAATTTGACAATTCTCACTGGCTCAAGGAGTGACCTGTGACCCAAGCCTTGCTAATAAGTGTGTAACTGGCCATGACAATTGTATCAGGGAAGAGCATGTGACCTATGTCTAACCACAAGACCCAAGAATAGGACTTTGGGATGGGAGACGTATCTGAGATGGTATTTCTTGTATATACTTAGATAAACTTGTGACTAATAAGAATAAAATTAATAGAGAGGTATAAGACAACTTTACATGGATTTTATTCCACTACAATTGAAAGAGCCTTTACTAAAACTGAACCCACACTAGCATAATTTGCTTAAATAACAGAATGACAAAGATTCTGAAATTCCCTTCAACCAAAACCAAACACTAATGATACGATGTCAAAGAAGCTGGATTCCTGCCCAGATCTGTTTTTCCCAGAAGTTTATAGAGGTCCATAGTTTCTGAAACAGGCCATTTTGCAAAATGATTACTGTTATTCACACTAAAACAAGATCAGACCATCCTTTAAACAAGTTTTTGACATGAAGTAGAGAATTAGCATCAGATAATAAACAGTAATAATAATAGCAAATACTTACATAGCATTTACTATATGCCCAGTATTCCATTAAGTGTTCCATATATGAATAAATGTGAGTGTGGACACACAAGTATATGTTTTAATTCCCTAAACTACCTTATAAGAAAGTTATTGTTACTAACCCAGTTTTACAAAGAGATGAAACTAAGGTACAGAGGGGTTAAGAAACTTGCCAGATGCAACATAGTTTGGTAGTAAAAAGGCCAGGTTTTGAACCAAGATACTCTGGCTGCTTGGCTGCCAAGTATGTGCTCTTAATCATCTCATGGCCTTCATAACAACTTATTTTTATTGTAGCAGAAACCACTGGCTATCAGTCTGACAGATGGTCAACCCATGATAGTAGAAAACTGAATTTATTTAAGATAGCAATTTCTCAGATTCTCCAGTTGTAAGACTACACTAGGCTGATGACACATAGAAATTATTAAGAGGGACACCTGGAAAGCTCACTTTATGGCAAACTGAGAGCAGAAGAAGTCTTTTACCCTTCCTCATTTTATTCTTCCTCTTTCGTGTAATATGAGTATAATGACTTCCTGTTTCCTGTAATATGAGTATAATAATAATCAACAGCCATTTTAACCCACGAATTAAGCATAACCATAAATTAAGGATATCAAAACAGAAAAATAGACACTGAATGCCTGATGCCCATGGTGCTGCCATACTAGCCTTGGACCAACTACTTGTGGACTTCTTCCACATGGGAAAAGAAAAGTATTATGCATTCAAACCACTATATTTGGCTTTTCTGGTATAAAACGTCAAAATGAATCAGGGCTATCTGTAGAACTAAGGAGAAAAATGATTAATCCAAACTCCTTTTGGAGTTTTAATTACTCTAAAGTTTAAATAAGACAAGTAGCTAATGTCTTTGAATATACCTTGAATTTTGTATGAAGCAAAATGCATTTGAACTCTGTACTCACCAAAAACCTACAGCCTAACCGACATTTGTTATTTTTATTTTTTTAAATTTTTTCTTTTATTTATTTATTTATTTATTTATTTATTTATTTATTTATTTATTCTGAGACGGAGTCTCACTCTGTCGCCCAGGCTGGAGTACAGTGGCACGATCTGAGCTCCCGGCAAGCTCCACCTCCCAGGTTCATGCCATTCTCCTGCCTCAGCTTCCCGAGTAGCTGGGACTACAGGTGCCCGCCACCACGCCCAGCTAAATTTTTATGTTTTTAGTAGAGACAGAGTTTCACCGTGTTAGCCAGAATGGTCTCGAAATCCTGATCTCATGATCTGCCTGTCTCAGCCTCCCAAAGTGCTGGGATTACAGGTGTGAGCCACCAAGCCCGGCCTCATTTTAGTATTTAATAGAAAAAAACAAACAAACAAACAAAAAAACAAACACCCGACTGTTATTTCCTGAATATAACATTAAGAAAAAATACAAGTTCATAATTTATATAAACTTATCCAAAACTTAATAAGTGATTTTGCTTCAAATATAGAGATAATATTTGGCAAATTCATCACAATTATGTTTTTTATGTAAAGTTCTTTAAAAAGTTCAGAAGCCATAACTTCACAAAGTAAGCTATATGTATGTATAACGAAATGAGGTTTGTATACCATTAATGCACTGTCTAGTCTCAGGAACCCCAAAAGCAGAACACCTAAGGTATAAGTTTTCCTGAGTGCTTTCTTACATTGTCGACAGAGAGCAAATATGTCACCATGAAGGGAGTTGGGCTTACTTTTTGTTCAAGGATGTAAATAGGTGCTTAGTAAGTATCTGTTGCTATGGAATGAATTGGATAAACAGAGAAAGTCAAAGGAGGCTTTTACTGTTGCAAAATACAAGAGTATCTTTGAAAGAAATCAGGCTGGCTCCAAATATCCATGAGATAAATGAAATATGCCAGAAAACAAATAGCTAAAACTCAATATAATGGATCAAAGTCTCTAATATCAAGGCATACACATTCTAATTTTAACTTCTCTGCCTACTGTCTTATTTGCTCCGTTTTATTTTTCTATTCAGAGCATGAAGGCCATAAAGACCTCAGAGGTTGAAAAATTTGACATCTGTCTTGTAGAGCATATTAATTTTTTAAAAAATCATTAAAATTAATTTAAAAATTAAAGAGTAGTATTTTATTAAAACTTGTGTGGATTACTCACTATATAAAGCTTTGGACTTAGGAGGAGTGCAGAAGATTTAATTATCTCTCATTAGGGAGAAGGTTTACAAACCTGTCAATTTAAAGTGAGAAATTTAAAGAAGGTAGAAACTTTCCTTAAGTAACTGCTATGCAATAATCCAGTGATGATGCTCACCCTCAAAAAAAAAAAAAAAAAAAAAAAAAAAAAACTCAGAAAACAGCGAAGGATGAAATAAAGGTATAGAATAATGAAATGAAGGTATAGAATAAGGCTGGACAGCTTTCAAGCCTCATTCCAGGCAAATGTTACCATTTTTGTTTATCTTTGACTTGCCCCCTCCAATATACACATGCATACACATACACTCAGACAGAATATTTAGTACTAGCTTTACACAGAACAACTTGTAGAATACTTTTACCACCTGACAACCTCAACTTACATAAAGTATGATTTTTGAATCCTTAAAGTGATATTGTAAAGAACTCATATAAAATTTGCACATTCAAATTGTCTGGACTTTTTATTTTATGTATATTTATCATCATTCTTTAAAAACATTTGTATATTTGTTATAGCTAAACCTGGCAGCCTTGACACTAAACACCTTCTGCTAGTTGTAAGTTAAATATCTATTCATCTATTTATATCACCTCTGTACTAGGATTGGTAGAGTCTCCTGTTGGCTCCCTTTGAAATATACGCCTATTTGACTTATACTAGGAAATTTCTGTCTTTACCTCAATGCAGTATTTAATTTTCCTCATAACCTTTATTAAACAAGTAATTCATTATTTTATTAGAGATTTGTCATATAGTCACAAATTAATTTAAGTCTTTCTAAAATGTCACTTCTGTCCCATTTATTTCCTCTCTGTTTTTTATTACTATATAACTATTCCCTGAAATTATTTTTCTGTATTATTTGTGCTCTGAAAATCATGCAATCTTGTTTTTTTAAGTCATCTGCATAAAACATTTCTTTTCACGTTTGGCCATACCTATGCTTTTGGTTTTGGTGCAATAACTTGCAAAGTTTTTAGTAGATATTTGAGAAGATTCTTCTTATTCCTGGGATACTCTTGGAATAGAAATTCAGTGCTATATTTTAATCTCATGACTTTTTAAAAATTTTTTACAGAGGAGAGATTCATATGACATACAATTAAATTATAAAATTCAATGCCATTTATGCATTCACAATGTTCCACAACCAATATCTTTCTCTAGTTTCAAACCATTTTTTTTTATTATCCCAGAAGGATACTCTGTGTCTATTAAGTAATCACTCCACTTATTCCACTCCTATCCACTGGCAACCACTGAACCATTTCTGTCTGTATGGATTTTTCCATCTGGATATTTCATACAAAAGAATCATATAATATATGACCATTTTTGTCTGACTTCTTTCACTAATCATAGAATTTCTAAGGTTCATCCACATTGTAGCACATATCAGCACTTGATTCTCATTATGGATAAATCATACCTATTGTAAGTATATACTATATTTCGTACATTCATCTGTTAATGAAAATTTGGATTGTGTCCACCTTTTGACTATTGAGAATAATGCTGCTGTAAACATCCATGTACATGTTTCTGTGTGAACATATATTTTTATTACTCTTGAATCTATATAGAGAGGTAGAATTGCAGGGTCATACAGTAATTCTTTAACTTTGTAAAGAGCCACCAAACTTGCTCACAGTGGATGCAACATTTTAAATTATCACCAGCAATATACAAGAATTCCTATTTTTCTATATCCTTGACAATGATTACTATATATTTTTTAAATAACTATATAGCCAACCTAGTGTTTATGAAAGGTATCACACTGTTGTTTTTATTTGTAATTCCTTAATGACCAGTATTATTGTACATCATTTCATGTGCTTGTTTGCCAGTTGTATACTTCCTTTGGTGAAAAGTCTTTTCAAGTCTTTGCCCAGTTTTTAGATTTAATTGTTTATATTTTTGTTTATGAGGTAATTATGCCTTCCAGATATTAAACCCTAATCAGATACAAGATTTGCAAATAGATTTTCATATTTTGTAAGCTGTCTTTTCACATACTCAATAATGTTAACATTCTTTGATACACAAAAGATTTTCATGATAAAAAACATTTATTTATTTATTGCTGTTTGTGCTTTTGATGTTAAATCTAAGAATTCTTTCATTGCTAAATACAAGGTCATAAAGATTTATCCTTATCTTTTTTTCCTAATAGTTTTATATTTTAGGTGCTATGTTGAGATGTCATATATTTCTGATCTATTTGAGTTAATTGTTGTTTCTTAAGTGAGGTAGGGGGTCCAACTTCATTCTTTTGAATGTGGCAGTTATCCAGCTATAACAGTACCATTTGATAAAGAGATTATTCTGTCCCCATTGAATAATTTTAACAACCCTGTTGAAAATCAATTGGTAGGTAGCGTGATTCCTCCAGCTTTGTTCTTCTTGTTTAGGATTTACCTGGCTATTCAGGCTCTTTTTTGGTTCAACATGAATTCAACTTTTATTCCCAGCTATCCATGTTCATGGATAGGAAGAATCAGTATCAGTAAAATAGCTGTATTAGTCCATTTTCACACTGTTGATAAAGATATACCTGAGACTGAGAAATCTACAAAATAAAGAGGTTTAATGAACTTACAGTTCCACATGTTTGGAAAGGCCTCACCTTCACGGTGGAAGGCATGGAGGAGCAAATCACATCTTACATGGATAACAGTAGGCAAAGAGGGAACTTATGCAGGGAAACACCCCCTTATAAAACTGTCAGATCTCATGAGACTTATTCACTATCATGAGAATAGCACGAGAAAGATCCACCCCCATAATTCAATCACCTCACACTGATTTCCTCTCATGACACATGGGATTTGTGGGAGTTACAATTCAAGATGAAATTTGAAAGGGGACACAGACAAACCATATCAATGACCATACTACCCAAAGCAATCTTGGGCAATTTTCAATGGGAATATGTTCCTGATTTGGCTCTCAGCTTGACTGTTGTTGGTGTATAGAAATGTTAGTGATTTTTGCACATTAATTTTGTATCCTGAGAATTTGCTGAAGTTGTTTATTAGCTTAAGGAGCTTTTGAGCTGAGGCTATGAGGTTTTTCAGATATAGGATGATGTCAACTGCAAACAGGCTTCATACTTACAACGACTTGATCTTTGACAAACCTGACAAAAAGAAGCACTGGGAAAAGGATCCCCATTAAACAAATTATGCTAGGGTAAAGGCTAGCCATATGCAGAGGATGGAAACTGTATCCCTTTCTTATACCACACACAAAAATGAACTCAAGATGGATCAAAGACTTAAATTGAAAACCCAAAACTATAAAATGCCTGGAAGACAATCTAGGCAATACCATTCTGGACATAAGAACAGGCAAAAAGTTCATGATGAAGACAATAAAAGCAATTGCAACAAAAGTAAAAATTGACAAATGGAATCCAGTTAAACTAAAGAGCATCTTCACAGTAAAGAAAACTATCAATGGAGTGAAAAGAAAACTTACAGAAGGGGAGAAAATTTTTGCAAACTATGCATCTGAAAATGGTCTAACATCTAACATCTGTAAGGAACTTAAACAAATTTACAAGGAAAAAAAAACAATGAAAGTGGACAAAAAACATGAACAGACCACTTTTTGAAGGAAGGCAAACATGTAGCCAACAATAATATGAAAAAAACTCAACATCATTGATGATTAGAGAAATGAAAATCAAAATCACAATGAGATACCATCTGATACCAGTCAAAATGGCTACTATTAAAAAGAAAAAAAAACAGATGCTGGCAAGATATAGAGAAAAAGGAAAGTTTATGCACTGTTGGTGTGAGTGTAAATTAGTTCAACCATTGTGGAAGACAGTGTGGTGATTCCTTAAAGTCCTAAAAACAGAAATACCATTTGACCTAGTAAGCTCATTACTGGGTATATACTCAAAGGAATATAAATTATTCTATTGTAAAGACACATGCCTGTATATGTTCATTGCAGCACTAGTAATAATAACAAAGACATAGAATCAATTTAAACGCCCACCAACGGTAGACTTAAAAAATGTGGTAAATATAAACCATGGAATACTACACAACTACAAAAAAGAATGAGATCATGTCCTTTGCAGGAACATGGGTGGATAAGGAGGTCATTATTCTTAGAAAATTAATGCAAGAATAGAATACCAAACACTGCATAGTCTCACTTACAAGTGGGAGCTACATGATGTGGTCACATGGACACATAGGGAGGAATAACACACACTGGGGCCTTTCCAAGGGTAGAGGGTGGAAGGAGGGAGAGGAACAGGAAAAAATAACTAATAGGTACTAGGCTTAATGCCTGGGTAATGAAATAATCTGCACAGCAAACCCCCATGACAAAAGTGTGCCTATATAACACATCTGCACTATCCCCCTGAACTTAAATTAAAGTTACATTAAAAACTAAGAAAATCAATTGGCCGTATGTTTGGGTTTGTTTCTGGGCTCTCAATTCTATTCTATTGATCTATGTGTCTGTTCTTACACCAGCACCAGGCTGTTTTGATTACTGCAGCTTTGTAGTAGGTGCCAAATTGGAAAATGTGAGTATACCAGTTTTGTTTTAAATCTTCAATATTGTTTTGTTTTCTTCAGGCTCCTTTTGATTCCATATAAACTTGAGAACCAGTTTCTGAATTTCTGAAAAAAAAAAAGCCACTGAATTTTCTACAAGTATTGAATTGAATCTGTAGATCTTTTCTGAGATTATTGCCATTTTAACAGTATTAAATCTTCCAATCCCTGAATATAGAATGTCTTTCTATTTAATTACATCTTTTACATTTTCTTTCAGCAATGATTTGTAGTTTTCAGTGGATAAGTCTTTCATCTTTTTGGTTAAATTTAGTTTTAGGAATTTTATTCTTTGAGATATTATAAATGATATTTTCTTAAATTTCTTTTGAATTTTTCACTTCTGATGTAAAGAATCAAACTGATTATTGTGCATTGATCTTGCATTGTTAAAACATTGCGAGAACAACATTGTTAAAATTGTTTTTAAGCAAAAAAGTAATTTTTATTTTGGTTTCTTTTGGCATATATATAATACAGGAATACAATTTCAAGGAATAATTACGTAGTAATGAAAAACATAAAGAAATTAATGGGAGATAAGTGATATTTCAGAAATGTCACTTCTCTAAATTAATTTGTGACTATGTGACAAATTCCTCATAAAATAGGAGTTTTGTGTTTTTTTGGCATTTGTTATCCCCTTTGAAATATTACATTAATGGGGTATAGTATATTGATTGCCTTTCTTATGTTGACCCATCCTTGTTTATCTAAGTTCCACAGGTCTTGGTGTATAATCTTTTCATGTGTGGTTGGATTTACATTGCTTGTGTTTTGTTAAGGATTTTTGCATCCTATTCATAACAGATATTAACATATAGTTTTCTTGAGGTATCTTTGTCTGACTTTGGTATGATGGTAATTCTGACCACACAGAATGTGTTGGGAAGTGTTATTTAATCTTCAATTATTTGGAGGAGTTTGGAGATGATTGGTGTTAATTCTTTTAAAAATATTTGGTAGAATTAAACAAATATTAGCCCTCTGGTGCTCGACTTGTTGTTGTTGGAAGGTTTTTGCTTACTTATGGAAATTATTCACTTATAATAGGTCTGTTGAGTTTTCCTATTTTTTTTTTTTGGTCAGGATTGTTAATTTGTGTTTTTCTAGGAATGTGTCCATTATTAGGAATGCATTTTTCTAGGAATGTGTCCAGGTTATTGTGATGGCTGATACTGAGTTTCAACTTGACTGGATTGAAGGATGCACAGTATTGATCCTGGGTGTGTCTGTGAGGGTGCTGCCAAAGGAGACTAACATTTGAGGCAGTGGGCTGGGAAAGGCAGACCCACCATTAATCTGGGTAGGCAAGATCTATTCAGCTGCCAGCATGGCCAGATTAAAAAGCAGGCAGAAAAACGTGAAAAAGTTACCCTGGTTTAGCCTCCCAGCCTAAATATTTTGCCCATGCTGAATGCTGTCTGCCCTCCAACTTTGCACTCCAAGTTCTTCAGCTTTGGGTCTCAGACTGGCTTCATTGCTCCTCAGCTTGCAGATAGCCTATTGTGTGACCTTGTGATCATGTGAGTTAATACTATTAATGAATATATATATATATTCATATATATATTCATATATATGTGTATATATTATATATATATATACACACACACATATATATATATATATATATATATATCCTATTAGTTCTGTCTCTCTAGAGAACCCTAATACAGACTTTTGTGTCAGAAGTGTTTATAGAGGAATAAAATATTAAGGATGGAGTTCTTTCAATCGTTTTGGGATTTCTGAAGTTGACTGTTGTTAATATAATTAGACCCCAAAATGCTAAGAACTGTACTTCTAATAGTATGGAGAACAGCGATGATCCTTGGTATGAACTGTTTAGAGAGTTATGCCAAATAAATGCATTTGACACTCCTGATTCATGGCTAGAGAGAGGAAAGGAGTTCAGAGACTCTATACATAATAACTTCGACTGAATGTGGAGAACCAAGAAACATAAAGAAATTGGTTGGTTGCTCCTAAGTTGACTGGAAAAAGTGATGAAAAACAAATGATGAACTCAGGGATTCTAATTCTGGGCTTCAGAAGCAGATACCGAGTCTCAAATCCGCTAAGATTGCCCTGAGTGAGAGTCTTATCTCCTGTAGACAAAGAGCTGAAATAGTGAAAAATCAGACACAAGCTCTTATCATGCAAGTGGCTGACCTGCAACAAGAGGTGCATGTACAGCCTCGCCAGGTTTCTACTGTTAGTGAGGGCATTGATCAGAAAAGAATGGGACACTGCAACTTGGAATGGAGATGTGTGGGAGGACGCTGATGAAGCAGGAAACACTGAGCTTGTAAACTCTGATGAATAGGATAATGGTGGAAGAAACATAGAGTTGGATCAGGCTGAATTTGTCGATTTGGGCACACTGAGTAAAGATTCTACATTTAATGTTGCAGCTCAGGGAGTTAAAAAAAGGTTCTAAAAGTTTATTTGATTGTTTAGGTGAAATATGAGTTAAAAGATGGCCCACTGTGAGTGAGCTGGAAATGCGTGATCTCCCTTGGTTTAATGCAGAGGAAGGGATCCAAAGGCTTAGGGATTGGGATGGTGGAGTGGATTAGTCACTTTAGACCTACTCATCCCAGCTGGGAGGGCCTAGAAGATATACCCTCAGTGCTTTGCAAAATAGATTTGTGAGGGCAGCACTTCCATCTTTGAAGAGCCCTGTAATTGCTCCTCTCTCTATGTCAGATCTAACAGTGACAATTGTAGTCACTCAACTACAAAATTTAAATATAATGGGAATAATTGGATCCCAAGTTCGCAGGGGCCAAGTAGTGGCACTCAACCCTCAAAGGAAAAGTGAGTGGAGCTACCGTAATGGACAGCAGAGGCACAACAGCAATCAGAATAGTCTGAATTGTATAGAGCTCTGGCATTGGCTAACTAATCACGATGTTTCTACAAGTGAAATTTACAGAAAGCCTACTGCATTCCGATCTAGTTTATATTCCTATTTAGTTTATATAAGCAGAAAACTTTCGAGTTGAATGGACAGAAGACTAATTTCAGAATTATAAAAACAGAATCATGGCCCCTAAATCAGTTTCCAGACTTGAGCCAGTTTCCTGAGCCAGAACCCCTTGAATGAAGGGGGGTCCCTTTGAGAAAGGACCCCACCACACTACCAACAATTCATGCCATTAATCTTTCTCCCATCCTTCCCCAAGGAGACCTCTGACCTTTTACCAGGGAGCTGTGCATTGGAGAAAGGCAAATAATCAGACATTTCAGGGACTACTGGACACTGGCTCTGTGCTGACGTTGATTCCAGTGGATCCAAAACATCACGTGGTCCTCCAGTTAAAGTAGCGGCTTATGGAGGTCAGGGAATTAATGGAGTTTTAACTGAGGTCTGACATACAGTGGGTCCAGTCGGGCCCTGGACTCATCCTGTGGTCATTTTCCCACTGCCAGAATGTATAATTGGCACAGACATACTTTGCAGCTGGCAGAACCCACACATTGGCTCCCTTACGGGTAGGGTGAACACTGTTATGGTGGAAAAGGCCTAATGTAAGCCTTTAGAGCTGCCTCTACCTAGAAAAATAGTAAATAAAAAACAATATCGCATCCCTGGAGGAACTGCAGAGATTAGTGCCACCATCAAGGACTTGAAAAAAGCAGGGGTGGTGACTCTCACCACATCCCCATTCAATTCTTCTATTTGACCTGTGCAAAAGACAGATGGATCTTGGAGAATGACAGTGGATTATTATAAGCTTAACCAAGTGATGACTCCAATTGCAGCTGCCGTACCAGATGCGGTTTCATTGCTTGAACAAATTAACACATTTCATGGTACCTGGTATGCAGCCATTGACTCAGCAAATGCCTTTTTCTCCCTTCCTGTCCATAAGGCCCTCCCGAAGCAATTTGCCTTCAGCTGGCAAGGCCAGCAACAGTCCTTTACTTTCCTACGTTGGGTATATCAACTCTCTGGCTATGTGTCATAATCTTATTCAGAGAGAAACTAGTCACTTTGGCTTCCACAAGATATCATACTGGTCCATTATATTGATTACACTATGCTAACTGCAACCAGCAAGCAAGAAGTAACAAACACACTGAACTTATTGGTGAGACGCATGTGTGCCAGAGGATGAAAAATAAATCTGACTAAAATTCAGGGCACTTCTACCTCAGTAAAATTTCTAGGAGTCCAGTATTTTGAGATATTCCTTCTAAGGTGAAGGAAAAGTTGCTGCATTTGGCCCCTCTTACAACCAAGAAAGAGGCACAATTCTCAGTGGATCTATTTAGATTTTGGAGACAACACATTCCTCATTTTGGTGTGTCACTCCATCCCATTTATTGAGTGACCTGAAAGGCTGCCAGTTTTGAGAGGCGTCCGGAACAGAAGAAGTCTCTGCAACAGGTCCAGGCTGCTGTGTAAGCTGCTCTGTCACTTGGGCCATATGACCTAGTAGATCCAATGTTGCTTGAGGTATCAGAGGCAGATAGGGATGCTGCTTGGAGCCTTTGGCAGGCCCCCATAGGTGAATCACAAGGGAGGCCTCTAAGATTTTGGAGCAAAGTCCCTGCCATCTTTTGCAGATAACTACTTTTTTTTTTGAGAGGCAGCTCTTGGCCTATTACTGGGCTTTGGTAGAACATGAACATTTGACTACGGGTCATCAATCCACCTTGCAAACTGAACTGCCTACAATGAACTAGGTGCTTTCTGACCCATCTAGACATAAAGTGGGTCGTGCACAGCAGCCCTCCATCATCAAATGGAAGTGATACGTATGTGATCAGGCTCAAGCTGGTCTTGAAGGCACCAGTAAATTACATGAGGAAGTGGCTCAAATGCCCATGGTCTTCACTCCTGCCACCCTGCCTTCTCTCTCCCAGCCTGCACCAGTGGCCTCATGGGGAGTTCCCTATGATCAGTTGACAAAAGAAGAGATGACTTAAGCCTGGTTCACAGATGGTTCTGCATGATATGCAGGCACCACCCAAAAGTGGACAGCTACAGCACTACGGCCCCTTTCTAGGACATCCCTGAAGGACAGCAGTGAAGGGAAATCTTTCCAGTGGGCAGCTTTGAACTGTGCATCTGGTTGTTCACTTTGCATTGAAGGAGAACTGGCCAGACGTGCGATTATATACTGATTCATGGGCTGTAGCTAATGGTTTGGATGGATGGTCAAGGACTTGGAATCATGATTGGAAAATTGGTGACAAAGAAATTTGAGGAAGAGGTATGTGGATGGATTCCTCTGAGTGGTTAACAACTGTGAAGATATTTTTATCCCATGTGAGTGCTCACCAACGGGTGACCTCAGGAGAAGAGGATTTTAATAATGAAGTGGATATGATGATCTGGTCTATGGACATTACCCAGCTTCTTTCCTCAGCCACGCCTGTCATTACCCAATGGGCCTATGGACAATGTGGCCATGGTGGCAGGGATGGAGCTTATGCATGGGCTCAGCAACATGGACTTTCACTCACCAAGGCTGACCCGGCTACAGTCACTGCTGAGTCCCCAATTTGCCAGCAGTAGACACCAACACTGAGCCCTCAGTGTGGCACCATTCCTCGGGGTGATCAGCCCAACTACCTGGTGGAAGTTTGATTATAATGGACCTCTTCTATCATGGAAAAGGCAGAGGTTTGTTCTCACTTGAATGGACAATTATGCCTGATATGGGTTTGCCTATCCTGCACGCAATGCTTCTGCCAAGACTATCATCTGTGGACTCATGGAATGCCTTATCCATCATTATGGTATTCCACATAGCATTGTCTGTGACCAAAACAATCACTTTATGGCTAAATAAGTGAGGCAGTGGGCTCATGCTCATGGAATTCATTGGTTATACCATATTCCCCATCATCCTGAAGCAGCTGGATTGATAGAACGGTGAAATGACCTTTTGAAGTCACAATTACAAAACCAACTAGGTGACAATACTTTGCAGGGCTGGGGCAAAGTTCTCCAGAAGACCGTGTATGCTCTGAATGAGCATCTCATATAAGATACTGTTTTTCCCATTGCCAGGATTCATGGGTCCAGGAATCAAGGGGTGGAAGTAGAAGTGGTACCACTCACCATGACTCCTAGTGATCCACTAGCAAAATTTTTGCTTCTTGTTCCCACGACATTACGTTCTGCTGTCTTAGAGATCTTAGTTCCAGAGGGAGGAATGCTGGCACCAGAGGACACATCAATGATTCCTTTAAACTACAAGTTAAGATTGCCACCTGGACACTTTGGGTTCCTGCTATCTTTAAGTCAACAGACTAAGAAAGGAGTTACATTATTGGCTGGGATCTATCAAAATGAAATCAGTCTACTACTCCATAACAGAGGTAAGGAAGAGCATGCAAGTAATACAGCAGATCCATTAGGGCATCTCTTAGTATTACCATGTCCTGTCATTAAAGTTAATGGGAAACTAGAACAACCCAACCCAGGCAGGACTACAAATGGCCCAGACACTTCAGGAATGAAGGTTTGGGTTACTCCACCAGAAAAACAACAAACAAACAAACAAACAAAAACACCTGCTGAGGTGCTTGCTGAAGGCAAAGGAAATACAGAATGGGTGGTAGAAGAAGGTAGTCATCAATACCAACTATGACCACTGGACCAGTTGCAGATACAAGGAATTCATTGTCATGACTATTTCCTCTTTCTTTTGTTAAAAATGTTTGTGCATGTATACACCTGTACAAAGAAAATGCCTTCATTTTGTTCTCATTTTCCTTTATCATGTGACACAAGATTTACTGACTTCATATTGTTAACTTGATGTATTCGCATTTGGGTTGGGGATTGGCGCATTTCCAGTTGTACAAAAGACAGTTGTATTAACTTAGGTGTAATTATGACCTTATTATTGTCGTTATTTGAAGATTATGTATGATCTCAGGAGATGTGTACGGGATCAAGTTAACAAGGGGTGGACTTGCGATGGTTAATACTGACTGTCGACTTGATTGGATTGAAGGATGCAAAGTATTGATCCTGGGAATGTCTGTGAGGGTGTTGTCAAAGGAGATTAACATTTGATTCAGTGGACTGGGAGAGGCAGACCCACCCTTAATATGGGTAGAAACCATCTAGTCAGCTGCCAGTGCAGCCAGAATATAAAGCAGGAAAAAAAGGAAAAAAAAGAAAAAACATGAAAAGATTAGACTGGCTTAGCCTCCTAGCCTACATCTTTCTCCTGTGCTGGATGCTTCCTGTCCTCAAACATCAGTCTCCAAATTCTTCAGCTTTGGGGCTCAGACTGGCTCTCCTTGCTCCTCAGCTTGCAGTTGGTCTATTGTGGGACCTTGTGTTCATGTGAATTAATACTACTTAATAAACTGATATATGTATGTGTGTGTGTATATATGTACATGTGTATATGTGTATATATACATATGTATATATGTATATGTACGTGTATATGTGTACATATATACATACATATATACATATATACACATGTACATATATACATATATACACATATGTACATATATACATATACACACACACACACATATATATATCTCAGTTCTGTCCCTCTAGGGAACCCTAATACAATTATTTAACGTGTTGGTGTGATATCATTATTTATAATCCCTAGTAATGCCCTACTTTCTGATTTTAGTTTTTGATTTTTCTCTCTTTTTCTGAGGCAATCTAACTTAAGATTTGTCAATTCTGCAGATATTTTCTAAGAACCAACTTTCGGTCTTGTTGATGCCCTTTTTTTTTTAATTCTAGATTTCATTTACCTCTGATCTAATCTTTATTATTTCTTTTCTTCTACTGCCTTTGGGTTTAGTTTGTCCTTATGTTTTTATTCCCTTAGAATGTAAAGTTATTTATTTGAGATCTTCCATATTTTTTAATGTAAGCATTTATAGCTACAAATTTTCCTTTGAGCATTGACTTCACTGCATCTCGTAAGTTTTGGTATGCTGTGTTTTCATTTTAATTTCCCTCAAAGAATTTTATAATTTCCCATGTGATTTATTATTTAATCCATTGGTTGTTTAAGAGTGTGTAATTTGATTTCCACATATGGGTAAAATTTCCAGTTTTTATTCTACAGTTGCTTCTGGCTTTATTCCAATGTGTTGAGAGAAGAGGCTTCGTATTATTTCAACCTTTTAACATTTATTGAGAATTCCTTATAGCCTAATATAAGTCCTATTCTAAAATATATTTCATGTTCAGTTGAGAAGAATGTGTAATTGCTGTTTTTGCGTTGTAATTTTTTTCTTTCACTGTCTCTTCTGTTTTCTTATTTCTCAATTTTATTATTCCAAGATTATCTCTTTGTAATTGTGCTCATCATTTTATTAATGTTCTTTGCTTACATTTCCTATGTGTTCTTTTAAAACTCTTAATATGTGTTTTTCTTACAGAGACAATCTTTATAGTTCTGTATATGTATGGGTGTATGTGGGCTTTGTTTTGTTTTATTGTACTCACAATAGTAGAAACACATATGATGATGCTTAGAATTGAACTTGTTCTAATTTTTTGATATTGTTCATTTGGAGAGTTTAATTTGGAGAGATTGTCCATTGCTATAGATCACTTTATTGTCCCTCCACCAACTTATCTGTCATTTATTTATCATATATTTTATAGCACTTAAAATGTCCTAAGCTCTATGTTAATAACTGTGTGTAGAAACTCTCTGACTGGAGAATGAGAAATCCGTGTAAAGAGAATTACCATAATGAAATTTAATTTTTGCCATGATATAGGCATTTATAAAACACCAAAAGAGAACAAGGAAAGGGGAGCTTTTTAAGAAACATTTAGGACACTAACAAGTGAAGATATTAGTGTATTAATATATTGTATGTGCCACACATTGAAAATTGTGTATAAACTAAAATTGTAGACTATAATTATCTTGGAATTTTCTATAAAATTCTAGTATAATGCCTAGGTTTAATTGCTAAATATAGTGAGGGCATATTATTTCTTAAATGTACAGTTTTTAAAAGATCATACATTATACATATATATGATTATTAGAATCATATATCCTAATTAATATTAAAATTATATTCTACATAATTCAATTATAGGTCATGAAAATATCACCTTCTTTTTCACTGAGCAAAAAATATTGAACAAAGCATTTATTTGGAAAATAATCAACTTATGTAGCACCATGTGAAATGCTTCAAATATTCTGTAATGAAATGGAATAAATAGATTATAAGCATGTGTAATATTAGTACAAAGGAAACATGAGCGACATTGTAATAACAAACGAATGTTTGTAACCCTAAGTTAAATTTGATTTGGCAGACATATCCTGATTTAAAATTTTTATTCCTGAAATGTAAAAGAAATTTATGTAGGTGCATTCACTTTTTAAAAATTGCTCTTTTTACTATCCTCTTCATTCACTCCTCTTCTTACTCCTTTATTTCTGATGCATGTTGTGTTTGTGTAGTTCTTTCTAAAATTTTCCCATCAAATCTAGTCTGCTAAATGGTTTTGTTATTAATCTTACACAACTAGGTTGCAGTTTTAACTCAATATAATACCTTGAGGTTATTTACCATTTGAATCATGTTTCTAGTTAGTGACATAGTCTCTAAGCAAACTTATTCCCCAATAATGTAATAATATAAAACGTTTTTCTAAGGTTGAAAAAAAACATGTGTTTGTTAAACAGCCAGACAAAAATTTGGAAAGAGGAAAGTACCAACAAAGTCTGCTTTGCGTTGCTTATTACGTGTTGGAGAATTGGGTTTCTTTTTTTTTTTTTTTTATTTTTTGGTCAACCTAACCACATTCCACGTATTTTCTTTAGGTAATTGTTCATCTGAAATTCTTCCCTCTTCTATACAAATGTTCAATTTTCTTACTCTTTCTTGATCCCTCCTGCTTAAAGGAGAGTCATGACAGCAGCATATGTAATTTAAGGAACTTAAGCCTTGGAGTAAAGCTCTGCTTTAAGGTCTTAGAAAAGATACCTAAAATTTTAGAGCCTCATTTCTTTCCTCCTAAGAAAAGAGATATTATATAAAAAAAAGAAAACAAAAGACATATTATAATCTACTTCGTTGGAAAACAATAAGTAAGGAAGTATGCAACATGCATAGCATGTGGCTTCTTATAAAGTAGTTCCCCATGTTGTTCAAATTTTCATGTTAATAATTATGTATCAATAATAATAATGATGACAATGACTCACCTTTCTGTATAGTTGTCTTAATCTTTTTCTTCTTCCAAATTGATTATATACTCAGCTTTTTTCCTTTCTTATTTCTTATTTCAATTTCAATCCTATTTCAGTCCAAAGCAACTTTACTAATTTAATTCCTGAAGATCGGTAACCTTCTACTAGTCAAATGGATTCAATGCATTTTAGACTTATCGATGCACATTTGATATCATATATTCAGTATGGATCTCTGTGTGTGTGTGTGTGTGTGTGTGTGTGTGTGCGCGCGCGCGCGTGCACGCGCATTTTGAGATGTTGAAATTAACATCTTTTCCTTTTAGAAAATTGTCATCCTCTGGTTTCCTTCCTTATTTTCTGGTCATTCCAATTAGATCGTTTTTATTCTGCAATTTTAGGATTTTTAAAGATTCCAACCTCTGATCTCACATTCACCCACCTAATTTTTCTTGGAGATAAGTTCTAGACTTACAAATTCTATCATCTTGTCACTAATGATTGTCATATTTATCAATAGTTTCTACTATTCATCTGTGTTCCATATACTTATTTCTATTGTCTACTGAACATCAAATTGATAGTATAAGGAACATCAAAATACACATAACTCAAACTACAATCAGTTTTCCTATTTGCCCTCTCTCTTCATGTTTTCTTTTATTAATAGCAACATTATCCACTTAAATTATCCAAGAAAAATTCTACGTTAGCCTAAATTATTCTTTTTGCTATGATTGTTATATATCTTCACCGAATCCATTGATTCTCTCTCTCAAACATCTTTTCTTTTCTTTCTTCCTTTTTTTCTACTCTCTTCTTTTTAAAATAACCTAATAATTTCTCATATGAACTATGTTAGTAGCCTCTTAACTTTTCCCCTACCTCTTGTAATTTCTGTCTTTCAATTCATCCTCTGCAAAGATGTCATATCTTTCTAAAGTACAAATAGGATCAGATTCATAATAAGAATAATAGCTTTAGTTAAGCAAGATAAATTAGATCTGGAGATCTACTATATAGCATGTGGCTACAGCTAAAAACAATGTATTGTCTTCTTAAAATTTGCGATGAGAGTACATCTTATGTTAAGTATCCTTACCTTTCCTCCCTCCACACAACTCAATAATAATAAAGGAGGTGGGAAAAATTGGGGGAGGTAATGAATACTTCTATATCTTTGATGGTGGTGATAGTTTCACAGATGTATTCTATTCCCCAAATTGAAAGAGTTGTTTCAACTAGATTAAATATGTACAGATTTTTACATGTCAATCAACATTAAATATGTACAGATTTTTACATGTCAATCAACCTCAACAAAGTGGTTTTGAAAAAAGATAGCTAACAATTATATACCATTTATTAAATGCTAGGCATTGTTCTGACAGCTTTAGACATGTTATGGTCCAAAACACCATAGTGACTTGGTATAACCTGTTAAGATAAAAGTACATTTTCTTACGATGACTTATAAGTCCCTTCTCATCTAGGCCTCAAACTATTTTCTATCTATATCTCCACTGCCACTGAAACAGCTCCCTTTCAATGAACATACCATTGTCTTTCATCCCTTAATGTCACTGCACAATCTATTCTTTTGAGCTAGGATTCTTGCCCCATCTCATCGGCCTGGGAAACTCCAACTCATCTTCCAAGTCTCAGTTCAAATGGTAACTCAGCCACTTACTCAGCTCTAGGAAGGATCCATGTTGCTGTTTTCTATGATAACTTGTCTATGCCTCTTTTATAAGATCTTTACGTTATTACCCGTCTTGGTTATACGGTGCCATCCATTGTACCAAGTAATTGAATTCACTGACTATATTTTGTCATATTTGCATCTCTAGGGCCTGGTACAGTATCTAACAAAATAAGTCCTCAATAAAACTTTCCCTAAATGAAAGAGTGGACCAAACACACAAAGGTAATCTACTTTGTTACAAAACGTGCTTGGCCCAATTTATGTATCTATATATCCAAAAAACAGTAACCAAATTCCTCTGCATGGTTTCAATCAAGAAAATGAATTTTGTTATTAAATAAACTCATGGAATTTCTTTTTTTTTTTTTTTTTTTTTTTTGAGACATGGTCTTGCTCTGTCACTCAGGCTGGAGTGTAACCGCATGATCACAGCTCACTACAGCCTCAATCTCCCACGTTCAAGCGATCCTCCTGTAGCTGCAACTAAGTAGCTGCAGCCTCCCAAGTAGCTGCAACTATAGGTGTTCCACCAAGCTTAGCTAACTTTTTTTTTTTTTTTTTTAGGGAGACAGGGTCTTGCCATATTGCCCAGAATGGTCTCCAACTCCTGGGCTCAAGGGATCCTCCCGTCTTGGCCTCCAACCTGGTAGGACTAGAGGCATGAGGCATTGCACCAGCTTCTCTCTGTCTCATTTAAAGTACTAATATATTTAGTCATCTCAAAACAAAACCAAAACAAACACATAAAGTCTAGCTATATGGAATTCCATACTCTAAATTTAAAAATTCCCCTCCCTAGTTTTATTCAAGAAAATCAAACACTCTAACAAAAGTGAATGAGGTCTCTCTTCTTCCCTCCCTTTCTACCTCTGTTTCTAACTTAAAGTTGTCAGATCATCACTCTTCATCTAAAAACAACAGAAAAATATAGAAAGCCTAGAAATATGGTAGTGAGACTGTAAATCAAAACTTCTAAGAAAATTCTCCTTATATAAATATAGTAAGGAAAAATGTTGAACAGCACTATGATTTAACAGAAAGAAGTCTAAGTGTGTTTTCAGAATATCTGAGTACTCTTTTTTCCTTATATCCCTTATTAACAGCATAGCACTGTTACCACTCTGAGCCTACTACCTCAGCTACAAGGCAAAAACAATACTCCCCACCCCATATACTACAAAGAATTAGTTTGAGGATCAAGAGAGGTAGTGTTTTTGAAAGTGTGCTATGAAACATAATGTGCTGTACTGCAAAGTGTATATTCACTTACCAAACACAGTTCTTGCAGGTACAGATTCTCTGTTAAGCCAGAATGAAACTTGGGAGAGAATGACAGTCATGATGCAAGGCAGATATGTCTGAATCACAAAATACCCAATTTTTCTTTTCAAGTGGAAATGAGCTGTCATTACAGTGTATTCACCTGGAAGAAAAATTTAAGAAGCTCAAAGAGTAATAGTCAATAGTTTGAACATTTAAGAAATAGAAGGGATCAGAGGTAGAACAAAAACTGATATTTTAAAAAAATAATATATCACGTATACATCAGGAAATTTATATCACCTTTAAAAGCCTCCTTAGCATAGCATGAGTGTTTAAAAGAAAATTTTAGTATCAAAAAACCTGCAGTGCACATCCCATGATATGGTATGGATTAAATACCTCTTATGTTAAATATGTGGAACTAGAAGTGTTTCAGGGTTTAGATTTTTCAGAGTTTGGAAAATTTACATTATTACAAATTGAGCATCCTTAATCAAAATATATAAAATATAATATGCTCTAATGAGTATTTCCTTTGAGTATCATGTCAGCACTCAAAAAGGTTTTTTTTTTTCCTTTTCTTTTTTTTTGGGGGGGGGGAGCATTTTGGATTTTAGATTTTCAAATTAGAGATGTTCAATTTGTATTTGTTTTCCTCTCTAAGTCATGCTTATTGACCAAAGGAATTCAGAATTCATAAATGCGCTCTGCCAATGGTTTATTTTACTTGGTTAGGCCCCTCATTCCCTCTGGTATAAACCTCAAGTCTCTGTTTTGATTGTTTTAACTCAGTGCTCTCTGGCTCCAAAAGTATTGATCTCTGGCCACATCTCCAAGGCTGATATTCTGGCCCTCATTTTCCCACTTTTAACCCTATCGCCAATTCTGAATTTTTCACTGTTTTATGTCTGTGCTAATTTGCTTCAGTTACTTCTATCTAATCCTCATATCTACCTTCCTTTCTGCTCCCTGTGTTTTAATTATTGCCAAATGTCAGTAATTAGTCCACATAGCTGTTTCTTTTTGTCTTTTTATTTGTATTTATTTATTAATATTTTTAAATGAAGGTGGCCCTCAGAGAGGGAATCAGCTTTCTACATGGGCCTGTAGTAATTATCAATATCAAAAGTTGAATAATCATAAATTATCTAGAATAGGGGTGAAAAAATAGAACACTAAAGAAATTCTCACTTGTTGGTCGGGCACACTGACTCACGTCTGTAATCTCAGCACTTTGGGAGGCCGAGGCAGGCTGATCACGAGGTCAGGAGATCGAGACCATCCTGGCCAACAAAGTGAAACCCCATCTCTACTAAAAATACAAAAATTAGGTGGGCATGGTGGCGAGCCTGTGGTCCCAGCTACTCGGGAGGCTGAGGCAGAAGAATCACTTGAACCCAGGAGGTGGAGGTTGCAGTGAGCCGAGATCGTGCCACTGCACTCCAGCCTGGTAACAGAGCAAGACTCTGTCTCAAAAAAAAAAAAAAAAAAAAAAAAAAA